>NW_026096499.1:0-207412 GCF_023614345.1 Adelges cooleyi
TATTAAAGGTGTACTTCTTAAAGTGATCTTATAAGCGATTTATATTACTTTTGTTAAATATTCCTTTAAACAATTTTAAGACAAATTTGAGTATAGATAGAAAATAAAAGTAAATAGACATGTAAACATGACATAGCGATTTTAAAAAATCATTACTTTTAGTCAAAACAACATAGAAAAAGGTTTCGGTTTATTCCAAATTTTCTTGTAGTCAGAAATTAGAGTTTTATTACTTTACAGCAAAACAAAAAATGTCATTCTTAAATGCACTTAGAAAAAAAAATGTATCGTTATATGTGGTTATGATAATTTTAATCAACCCAGAGCTTTCTCGTTAGCGTCTAGCGCCTCGTTTTTTGCCTTTTCTGACGATGGATCCGGTCTGTCTGGTCCACCGTTATTCGGACGACGAAACCGAACAGAGATCTTATTGTAGTGACGACGAAGACCTCCCACCAGCGAATACGTACCTTAACGTAATAACGTACGTTTACCTATGCGGTAAAAAAAAATGTTTACAGATGAAAATTGCAGGAAACTTAGTCTTCTACAATTTACTAATTCAATGTTATCAGCTAAAATTAACCGTTTTTGAAATATATCGAAAAAACCAAAAAAGTGCAAAAATAAATTGGGTGAAGCACTACTGAACATCCATAAACAACTTCCCAAAGTTTCATTAGTCGGAATTTTTAGGTACTAAGTACTTGTCGACTGGACTATATATTATACTACATATATTATGTAATTGAGATTTTTAAGATTATGTGTTGCGACTCACTCCTCAACACGAAAAACAATTAATACAAAGTTATTTTTTTAAATATAAATATTATACTACAAAATAATATTACTTTAATTGTTTATAATATTTTGCAGTCAATGATCTGCAAAAAAAGTGGAATAAATTAAGGGATAGAAGGACAAGACATACTACAAAAACATATAAATAAAGTAATTTGCTGAAATTTTTGAGTGAAGAAAATGAAAAGTCGAGTTTTGGAAGAAGATTTGACAATTGAAACAGACAATGATTGAAATTTCAGATTACATGATATGGCAGCGAAGAAATTGATCCGGATAAGGCTTTTTTGCTGTCATTACTGTCAGAAATAAAAAGGATGACAGAATATCAAAAACTAGAGCTTAAATTAAATATAATAGAAAAAGTTATAAACCTTTTAAGCCCATAAAAAAAGTATTCACTATTGTATGATTTTTTTTTTTTATGATTGTTTATTAATTAATGTATTTTGCTATTTGTATGTATGTATTTGCTAATACTTTAGTTTGTTATAATTGTTACATTTTGATTTCTTATTGTAAACTCGTGTATCCCGTGATGCTTTTGAATGTCGGCTGCCAAAAACTAGGCATTGAGGCCAGCCTTAACCGTTGGGTAAAGCCAATGGTCTCGAGTGCGTGCAAGGCTATTAAAGACGAACTGCTGTCCGGAACACATTCGAGAAGCCACCGAACAAAGCCCAAAGCGGCGACGTTGCCAGCGGCCCGGCCGTCAAGCACGCAGAGGCACCCGTACGGAAACCGATTGTGATGGCCCGCTTCAGCCACCCCAACGTGGATGCCAAGTACAGAGCCAGGCTCGCGAGGTTAAAGGCCATCTCTATGAGCTTGATAAGAAAACCAGGTCACCCGGCATAGGTACCTGTTTAATTCACTGGAATTTATATTTGACGATTCATCCTAATGTTATTGAAATTTCTTTCTTGATAATCTTTTTGTATAATTGTACTCAGTACTGTCATGTTTCCTGTTTGTTTATTGTATTTTGAAGTCGTTACCATGGTATTCGTCCAGCGCCTCGGTTTCAGCCTTTTCTGACTGATAAATCCGGTCTGTCTAGTCCACCGTTTTTCCGACGACGAAACCGAACAGAGATCTTATTGTAGTGACGACGAAAACCTCCCGCTAACGACTACGTGGAGTTTAAATATTACATGGAATATCTAACGGAAACGAACGAATATAATATTAAAACATGTTTTGATTATTTACAGACTAAAAGTAAATTTGGCAAGTGTATTAGTAAAACTATGAAACCTGCACAGTTAGAATTCTAATTAAGTGTACTTTAAGTAAACTTTGACGAAGACCTCCCACCAGCGAATAAGTACGTGGAGTTTAGAGTTTACATAGAATATCTAACAGAAACGGGCGAATATAATATTAAAACATGTTTTGATTATTTACAGACTAAAAGTAAATTTGGCAAGTTTATTAGTAAACTATGACCAAGTTCTAACGGCATGATAATGTTTTGTTATGTTCATGTGATTTTAAGTGGTGAGAATCAATTTCAGTTCTAAAATTATTGTTAGACTTGTAGATAGGTAAGGTTAGGAATGAATAGGATAGGAGAAGTTTCAATGATATCATTATTAGGCTTTTTCAATCACCGTAAACATTTTTTACTAGTTTACTTCATCTTAAAAAAAACCTGTTCCAAATAATGTATTTAAATTAAAAATTTTAAAGGTGAGCAAAATATTAAAGGTGTACTTCTTAAAGTGATCTTATAAGCGATTTATGTTACTTTTGTTAAATACCCCTTTAAACAATTTTAAAAAAGTTTGAGTATTGATAGAAAATAAAAGTAAATATGACATAGCGATATTTAAAAAATCATTACTTTTAGTCAAAACAACATAGAAAAAAGTTTGGGTTTATTCCAAATTTTCTTGTAGTCAGAAATTAAAGTTGTATCACTTAACAGTGAAACATAAAATGTCATTCTTAAATACACTTAGAAAAACTTAGGAGAAAATAAATTTATTGTTATATGTAATTATGATCATTTTAAACAACCCCGAGCTTTCTCGCCAGCGTCCAGCGCCTCGTTTTCTGAAGACGAATCCGGTCTGTCTAGTCCACCGCATTAAGACGACGAAACCGAACAGAGATCTTATTGTAGTGACGACGAAGACCTCCCGCTAACGACTACATTCGTGAAGTTAAGAAATTACATGGAATATCTAACGGAAACGGGCGAATATAATATTAAAACATACTTTGACTATTTACAGACTAAATGTAAATTTGATTTCAAGTGTATCACATTCTCATCTCCGATTAAAGAAGTAAGAAAACTTGCAAAAATCAATAATGTTTTCATTAAGATACATGGACTATCTAGTAAATCACTAATTTATCCAATACTAGTTTGCGATATTGAAAAACGAAACCATTTTGACTTATTTTTACTTAGCAACACTTCATGACAACATTATTGTTTCGTATAATATTACTGAATAATACTTTTTATCGTTAGTTGTTCAGAAGGAAATATTTTAAGCAGGACATTAATATGAGAAAAATGTATGTTAAGATGTTATAACGCATTTAAACCGTTATTTCTTTTAAACGTTTAATGATGTTATTATATATTTTTTAATATCATTTGATTTTATTGTTTAAATTATTAATATTTCTTTTGTAGAACGTTATTGACAAAAATGCAGTAGAGTAAATCAACAGTACTGTTCAAACCAAGCACAGTTTAAGCCAAACTAAATTATAAATTAGCATAGTGATTCCAGAGGGGTAAATAACTTGAAAGCGATTTAATCACTTTTAATTGTTTATTTAAAGTTAAAAATGTAAGTTTTCAAAGTATAAATATATGACATTTGTTATGATGTTATGGTAAAACCACAGATAAGAACAACTAGTAAATTTTCATTAAGCATACGTACGTAAATAAGCATGCCCTCAGTCGGTAATTACGAGTCTATAATACCAAATAAATTAAAAAGACATTAAAACAAAATTCATAGTCATGTTAGTAAAAAAAGTTGCAACTTTTTTGTACGTTAATTGTCATCGCAAAAAAAAAATAAACGTTCATAGAAAAACGTCTAAAAATATCTGATAAATCTCTTTTATGTTCTTTAAAAACCTCCGAATTAATAACAAAGAAAAAAAACACATACCAGTAGTTGGAGAAGAATGGATTTTACCAGCTTGTAAAGAAACTGTTGATATCATGTTTGGTAAAGAATCAGCTGAACACATTTTAAACATTCCATTGTCAAATACTATTCGACGGAGAATTTAAACATTATACTATAAACCAAGTACAGTCAAAACTAAGCACAGTATATTCCAGCATAGTAAGAAATTACCTAAGTAGAAATCACCACGTTTTAAATGATAAACATTATAAACTTGCCTCGCCTGTTATCGGTTGTTTTGGTGTACTGTCATAATATTTATTTACCAGGAGTGTGCATTCTCATTGGGATGGAAGCTCGTGCCCAAAAAATCCCAGAGGAAAAAATAACTTAACTTAAGGAAATAAAAAACCTAACCTGCTACTGCTTTAAAAGCGGTTAGCGACCTAACGAAACGAAACCTAAACTTCATATCCACCCTTCAAAATAAAAAAAAATTGTCCTAAGGCTATAAAGTTAATTAAAACTAAGGTAAGTTTTTGATCCATTCATTCAGATTAGCTAATACCATTATTTTATCAGTACCAAACGGCGAACTGCTTTGATGTGAAACTTTTTCGAAATAAACTCTTTGGGCTAAAATAATTAGTAATACTAATTAACTAATACGAGATGACTGTTAAGAGACAAAAAAATGTATCATCTCTTATTGGTTAATCTTCTACATAAAGTTTCACTTCAATCGTATGTCATATGGCACACTCTGCTGTTTTTTGGTATGTAACGGGTAAGGGTATTGCATTCGGTCTATTTTCAAGGATTTTTCTATAGGCAATATTAATTAGGGAACCAAAAGGTTTTTAATAAATTTCGACCATTTCAATTAATTTACCGGTTAATTTATGTAAGCTTCGAGGTATTATTTTAAATAGATTATTATTAAAAACCTGTTTCTACATAGCTTAGTAAAGTTGTCGAAGAACTCGGTCTTTAAATCTTTACAAAATTAAAATCGAACCATCCTAAGTAGTCGAAATTTTGTCTGGCTTTTTTTTGCCTAAAACGTAAAAAATCAGACCGCGTGCAATCCCCTTAACAAAACCCTGGCTTTCTCTTTATGATTTGTAGGTCTGTCATCGAATGCGCATTCAGCGATTCAAAACTGCTTCCGGGTGACCAGATTTTTCGAATAAACTACAGAGACGTCCAAAACACGGTGTTGGATTATGTCATTCAGCTGTTCAGATCTTGCACGGACACACCATCCCGTTACCGCGCATATCTTGGCCGTTTGTCAACCACCGTTGGATAACGTGAGATGTTGTTTGATTTTATCCCGGATAGAACAACTGTATAACGAAATGTGTTTATTATTTCACAGTAATACTTAACAACAAATAATAAACCGGATTTACGCATCATTTTTAATTTGTAAATAAAGAGAATTATTTAATTAGGGCGAGTTATGAACATTTTCGATTATTCAAATTTGATTGTGTAAAAATATTCGATTGTGCTAACCTGTTACTATGTACAATAGAAATTAGACACCTCGTTTGTTTCTCAAACGTTATTCATGAAAAATTGTTTAATATTGTTAAGACCGTGTTTAATATTTATCTTTTATCTTGAAACTTAATTAGCAATATAATATATTCCATTATATTTAAATGATTCTTGATTAAGATGAACCAAATAAAATAGGCTTAATAAAATTAATCTTATTAATAAAAAAAATTGTACCCAACCGTATTTGGGGGGTCTGAAATAATGGCTGCTTACAATGGCGGATCATACGGATTGAATGAGAATTATCCAGGAGAATAAGTTCTGACAAATTATCATTTCAGAACGAATGATTTAAAACAACCGAAAACGATTTGACAAGACCTTGGTTTCATACAAATGATATGTATGTACCGACAAAATTGAAATAATACTTGAATTTTAAATAGTAACATAAAATGTTCTTATAAGTATAAATAATAAAATGAAATAAAGAAGTATTAGTTTTATTTATTATTAAAGTAGTATCAAACATTGTCTTACAAACTCGATGGTTAATTTTTCTGTCGAGATATGACTACTGTCAACTTTTAAAAAATATCATTAGATCCAATTAAGAATGTGCAGTTGTCCAAACCGCAGTGTGGTCATTACGAAGAATTCATTCCGATCGCGGAAAAATAAATGAACATTTCACTAAAAAAAGTGATGTCATAATCGCCAGTATGCTACATCCAGATGAGCTAGAACATAGTATCAGTTCCAGTTTTCAGTATCTTTCCCTACCCTTATGTTCTATCCAAAAAAACCAACAAAATAATTATAAAAATATAAACTTTGTTTATTCATTTTTACACAAAAATGTCAAAAAGAATCTATATCTTTAATGCCCGGTTAATGTACATCTTTAATCACTACCATCTATGTTATTTTAAATAGTATTGTAAAACAATCATTTTTATTTTATAAATTATTCTAAGTGATTTTTTCAACTATTGCAATTATTTATTATAAATTAATTTATGCAAATTTTTTTCATTTATAAAATCTTTATTTATCAAATACAAGATGCCATTCTATAGGGCTTTGGAGGAAAAAGATTATAAAAATAATAGAAGTCAATTTTAAAGAGAACGGTTACAACATATTAATTCCCAGGAACTTTTAAAAAAACTGTAGAAACTGCACTGAACTTAAATGGGAGACAAATGCCCGACATTGATGATATGTATGTACCAATAAAATTTAAATAATACTTGAATTTTATGTAATAATTGCACTTTGACCGTATTAAATTTACAGGTTGTTACGCCAGAATCAGCTAATAAATAACAAGTATCTGAAAAGCAACAAATTACTATCGACAGACGATCAAGTTTAATCTCAACTAACCGTATCCACTAACCAATACTAACAAAATACAATTTTTTAACAAATGTTTGTACTCCATTCACCTACAGATTCTCGTCGAAGCGTTTATAAGAAAGTGACTTTTCCACTTTTAGTTATAAACAATTTCCAGAGACCCTCTTGACTGTGCTGGCTGTTTATTTAAATCAAATATTTTTCATCTAACCAGCAATGTTATTTGTATTACCCGTACCTATGTGTATTGTCGGCCGTTTGTTGTTTGTAACGCCGCCGTTTCGAGTAAACGACGCCTGTTGACTATCGCATTATAATAATTGTGTGGGAAAATATTATTAGACGAGAACACTACACGACAGTTTTATAATTATTTATTAAACTAATATCGGTGTAGGTAAACACTGAAATCTGTTCAAGCGATAACGTTTAAATCGAATGTTACACGACTCGTTTGACCGACGAGGAAGGGAAAATAATCATCAGAAAGGTATTTTATAAAATAACCAATAATTTTTTTTCGCGGCGCTGTTCGTTTCGCGTTTTACCCACAAGATTAAAATATAATAACCGAACGGTCCTGTAGAAATATATACATCATTATAATATAATTAACGATAATATCAAAAATAATATATTATCATTATTATTATTAATATATCTAATAGCGGTGCAGTTAAACGATACGTTTTCGGTCGGTTTCCGTAGGTACGGGTGGGTGACTTGCGGTAGCTGCGCAGACGTGACATATGATAATGTTATTAATATTTTAAACAAAAAAATGATGTACATTTAACCATATAATTATATATGAATATAAGCATGATCAAATATATTATAAGCCGTTCCGAACGGAAAACCGTCGATCCGTTCATAACTGGTGTTGAAGTCTCCGGCGAGCGGCAATTCTTTTATCGAAACGCTCGTTTGTTCGTGCCGACTACCGATCGGGCAGAGTTTAGTAAAAAAAAAAATATATATATATATAGGTACAAAATTATAATAAAAAGAAAACGACAACGACGTCAAATCGGTTAGGTTATTCATATTATATTTTATAAACAAAACGCACTTCATATGATGAGAACCGAAAGAAGAGGGAAAAAATTCAAATCGTGTACTGAACGGTTACAAATTATGCAAATATCGCAGTCCTAAAACATTTTTCTTTTTATTAATAAATAGCTATTTTATTCGATTGAGGTAATACTGAAAAAAATTGTTTAGTTTTTTCCAACTATCATCAAGTTAGGTATTTGTTGAAAGGTCACACATACACACTGGTGGTACTTGATCAACACGATTTTATGGTAAATTATTTATCTTGTCTATGTACGCGACTCGTAGTTCAACATCTTTGTATACAATTTATAACATGTTTAAACGTAGGCACCCGTATCTATGATGAAATAGATACCACCTTCCACAGCACCTGATTATTTGTGAGCATATTTTAATACAGCTCTACTAAATGACCGTTTACAGTCGAAACCTTAATACTAATGAAAAAATAATAAATAAATGGATGTACTTGTGTATTGTGTATATTAACGTTTTGGGGTAAGCGACCAGCATGTCCGGTTTCATCCCCTCTATTCGGCGGGGCACGTCCAAAACAAACATGGTCGACGGACAGACGTTTAGAGGTCCTCTGGGGGCCGCCAAAAAAGGGCGGGGTGCGCGAAAAATAGGGGAGGATAGTTGAGGCTAATACAAAGGGAAAAAAAACAACAACAATCCCCGTCGTCCCTAAACCATATGATATAACTTACAAGTTGTAACGTTTTACGCGCGTTTCTACTTTCTTACAGGAAAAATACTGTGAAACTTTATAAAAATTATCATGGCGATGAAAGTTTGTCACGCGTGCATACTATTAAAATATATTATGTATAAATAATAATTACAAACACGCTCGAGTGTTTCACCGGTCGCTGCTATACACACACAGGGAGGACGGTGGAAGCAACCGGTTTCGGGATACGGCAACAAGTTAATAGAAAATTTCCACTTAATTAACCCGGTAGCGCGTACACGGTAGTCGTACACAGAGCGGCGGTTACCGCCTACCTAACCGGGCGCACACACACACAATGCCAACCACCGCTACCCTTGATCGAAACGCAGCACACCCCCTGGCCGTCTTTTTTTCGAGTGTGTGCGTGTAGCGAAAACACTACTCTTAGTCCGCCGTACCGCAAGCATTTAGTTCATTGTAAACCTCGCATAATGCCCGGGATTTTCTTCGACCGAATAACATACATTATTATTAAATCATATGTTGTTGTTGTTGTTGTTATAGTACTATAATATTCACCAGGGAACCCGTCGTCGTCTCGGTTCGTCCGTCAGTAGCCGTTTGGGCGGTGTCCGTTCAACATCATCATCGAAACACTTAAGCGACCACGCGAACATTTTACCGGCGTTAACGCACAAACCGGACCGCCGAAAGGACCGCGCGCCACCGCCGGTGAGTAGCCCGTTTAGATTTTAGCAGCTTTATATAGTTTAAGTGGCAATTTTTTTCCCAAAAACAAATTTTCCATACGGTATTCCGCCGACTGCCTATAGAGTTTTACATCAAGCAGCCCGACACGGCAGCAGTTCAAATACAGGTCGATTCGTTTTGCGTAAGACACAAGATATCTCAAATAATAATACATTTTGTAGTTTTTCATTTTTAAAAAAGCTCAGTATTCGTTATTTTACAATATTGTTTTAATTTTGTAAACAAAAATACCATAGACGGAAAATAGGCTCGCCGAGATGCTGGACGAAACCCGGTAGGATTTTTGTTTGGTAAGAACTTTTCGAGGCAGACTTTTCCTATGTATAATACAGTGTTCACTATTGAACACATACTTTTGGCACTTTTTATACATTTTCCTGGAAACGAAACTTTAGCCTATCTGCATCTAATGGTACTAATCAGTTTAATTATACTTGCCTCAATCATTTTATAGTAAACAACGCTTTCTCAGGTTTTCTTATGTCGAAAAGCAACGAACTACTCGTCGTCGTGCATTCTTGCATTTTTAATAATCATCCTTCCTATATATTGTTGATATTAATAGGAAGTGGGATTTATACGTTTACCAGAAACAAACACCAAACCGATAAAAAATAGTGATATTAATATTTCAAAATTTAATTGATGGGAAAAATGAACAATGTACGATTTAATATCTATTGCCATTGTGATACAATGTTTTTTTATTATGACTTTCCTTTAGAGTGGATACGGCACTAAGCGCGTTTCATACAAAATCCATAAAAATTAATAATTTAATCGTATTTTATGCAAAATTTACTTTTGAAGTTGTATTTCCCTGCCGTTTTTTTTAGCCAGTGAATTAAAAATAATATAATATGATTGTTACATTAGTTATTATAATAAATAGACAATAAAAAATACCTAGGAAGATTTTAATATTATACAAAAAAAAAACAAGGTGCCTATTTAATTAACTTTTTAAAAGTAGAACGGTTTGATAAACATGTTGTCTGTTTCATAACTAGTTTTGAGTAATTACTTTTAAAATGATTGAAGTTTAATATTTAGGACGTGAGGTGTAATGCGGATGAGCAATGGATGTAGATAAAAATATTACTTCACATCAACTTTCCCTCCGTCATACATTTTAAGCTTTATCCACCTTAATAATAATTATTCAAAACTGGTTATCAAATTTGCTGTTAACCATTCTTATTCTCAATTTAATAATTTAACATATACAATTCCTTTTAAAGTTTCAAAACTTCATTGCACTTGAAAAAAATACTGAAAAAGATAGTTAAATAAATGGTAATTTTTACAATATTGTAAAATTACATCGATAAAAATGTTTTCAAAAAATAAACACATTTAAACAAGTACACATTTTGGGGTATTTTTGATACCGTTCAAGTTAAATCTTATAATCATCTTTATGGATATAAGGAATTTAATTAGTATACTATGTGCGAATCTAATTTTATAACAATCAGGAAATATCATAGAAACATTTTTGTCGATACTTAATTTTCTGTCAAACGGTGATTAAATGATTACAATATCAAAATATTTCATTGCTAAGCGAGATGTTTTCTTAATGTTGTTTTTTTTCTATAGGCTGATGGAAAATAGTTATTAAAGGGTTTATCAAAGGGAAAATAAACGCGTGGAAGAATAAATCATCCACAGGAATAACGATAGAATAATTCATTCTCTTTTTTTATTGATTTTAAATTAACAACTTCGGCTGCTGGGGCTATTAGTTCATTGGGTTAGAATGTGTCTCAATCTAAAGTCCTCTTCACATGTCTCGCAAATGGGAGGATCAGTTAGATAATAGATAGCAATATTGTTACAATTAATTATAAGCCGGCGCTTTGTAAAAAAAAAACAATGATAGCATTATTATTTGGAAACCGACCTATAAGTTGTGTTGTTATAGACATTTCATTTAATTGGAATAAAAAAACGCTTTTTATTTTCCATTATCCTAACCGGATTCCCACTTCATTTTTTTTGTCATTATTTGAAACTACACGCCAATTCAACTAACATTTAATCATATTTTAAATTCATAAGAGGCGATTGTGCTCTAACCTAACCTAACCTTTAGATATATTATAATAGTCAGTCTCACAATTTTGTCACAGCATTTTTGACCACTAAAATTGCTTTTACTCATAGAAAAAATATTTATATTAAAAATCATTCCCCGAAGCTTATACAAATTAACTTGTAATTAAAGTTACATGATCAAAACTTAACCAATTTTTCTTTTATGTTGCCTACATAAATCAACTTGAGAACCGCTAGTTTTCAATCCCCTTGACAAAAAATTATCGGTAAGCTAATTTAAAATGTATTTCAAATAAGTAGGACTTATAATCTACTTTTTAGGCCTTTGGGACTTTCGACCATTATTTCCTTTAGAAACTGACTGGTTTTTTCCACTAGAGTTGGGTACTCTTGTTGTATATGTAGACAGTAATCTTTTAACCTTCTTTATAAACAATATGTTAAACCTATCTTCAGATTAATTTTCACCTCTTAAATCCTATAACTGCATTTAAAAAATAAAAATAAAACAATTAACTTCCAATCCCCCCGGGGGTTTGGAAGTTTTGAGGATTTAGGTTTTCGGGCATGTATTGGATTTTGCAATATTTCTATTTTTTTAATAGACAAATTATTTGGGTCAATAAAAAATATGTGTCTTAAGATCTCTTAGCGTTAATTCACCTATCTGAGATACAAAATCCAGCTAGACATTTAAATTCCAAATAATATTTTTAGAAAATAGCCTACGCTTTTCGATCCTGCGAGTTTAATTTTTTTTATGTATTAAACCGTATGTGCATATACAATTTTCTCGGCGGTTAATATGTTCATAAGCGATATTTCAAGAGCAACCATAGCGTAATAATAATTATAATATACTAGGTCGACATTTCGGTGCCGTATGCGAGAAACAACATAATATAATTTACACTAGGTACTCGATGTGTTAACCGATATCCGAGACACGAACGCGATGAAAAAAAAAAAAATTGAACAAACAAAATACTACTTACACTAGGCCTATTCGCCGGGCGCATATGTTATTCGAAGAAGAAATGTAACAGTTATATTTTTTGTTCACAATTTTGCCCTATTCCGCGTTTAGACAACAGACACAGCCGAGTCTCGTCACGCGGTAAGAGTGAAAACACTTGTTTTTTTTATTTGTTTTTATAGCATGTATGACTCGAAAACTGATTTCACACGATAAAATATTTCCTCATGTATAATATACATGTTTGCCGCGTAACTATTTTCTCGCTTGAGCCGTTCTTTATTTGCAAAACGACGACATGTAAAAAAAAAAAAAAAATATATCAATATTATTTAACACATACTTAGAGCATTGATATTTTTTCTCATAACCGAAACAACGATTCCGAAGGCAGAATAATCGTTTTATTGGTACGTTATTTGACGGTTTAACACGATTCCGGCACATGAGCCGCGTGTGCCCCGCCGTATGTTTACACTGTTTTTCGTGAACGTCAGATATTGAAAAATGTATGATAAACGCCAGCCAGTACCGGTGCGCAAACAGTGTAAGATAATATTATCATACCGGGGGAATCGTCGCCAACCGCGTTTTATCGACGCGACATTATTAATATTATATAATTATTATTATTGTAATTTTGTTGTCGTTTTTTTTTTTCCCCCAACGAATTTACAATATTTCTCCGCTATCGTTTTTGGCGAATTTTCACAACAAAAAAAAATTCAATTCAACAGGTTTTCCGCGCCTACGCCGCCGACAATGTCTGCCGTCCAACAGTCGGCGAGCCACGCCAACGACGGTTCGAAAGTGCAACGCGGCGGCGACGACAATCAACGGCGAAGACCGGTGTTCCAATTCAGCGTCGATTACATTTTGAATAAGGCCGGGAACGCCGCCGAAACCGATGCCGCCGAACAGCAGCACCACTCGCACCGTTACGACTGGCTGTTGTGCACCAGATTCAAACCGCCCAAGCTCGACAGTGAGTACCTCTCTCTCTCTCTCTCTGCCTACTTAGCTTCATCGGGGTCGCGCCGAAGGCTTATTATAACAAATAACGCGTTTTAAGATTTGATTCGTCGAGAATTCATTTTGTCAACAAAACAAAAATTGCAATTTTGTATAGTTTTCTTTTTCGAAGACTTTGGCTGTGTTTAAGCCGTTTTACACAATATTCGATTTTTTGCGATTTTCGTTTATCATCTCCCGGAGCGCTTGTCAATTTTCCAAATTTCAATCGCGAAACGTATACATTTAATCATTTTTTTAACATTTTCACTGATCCATATAACCAGTTTTGAACGGTTAGGTAGCGCAGGGCGGTACAGAAATGCGCGCAAATAAAAATAACACTACAATTCGCCCGTTGTCCAGCTCTAAATTTTAAACTCTAATAACTTTAAAAGTGATTGTTCAAAAATGGTCAAAAGACACAAGTTATTCTTTATTTAAAAAGTTAATAACATATTTATGAGTTTCAAAAACAGATAGATCTAGCTCTGAAAAATACTAAAAAAGGGAAATATTTAGTAACTTTATAATAGAGTAAAATAACATAAACAAAAGTTTTTCTAAAAAAAACATAAAACTTAAATTATTCAGAAATTGTTGTACCTGATAAATACTTTATTTGGTCAAAAATTAAAAATATTCAACCTTTCTCCTTCATAAACCAAAAAACTTTTTAAAAAAAAAATAGTCTAATTAGTACCAAATTTTTATTGAAAAATAAAGGAGAACATTATTTATTATATTCTGAAGCGGGGCTGTTTTTTGTTAGATAAAATACTTTTTATAAATTATTGAAGTTTTTTCAATATTCTATTATAAAATAAAATCTTTATTGTATTAATTTTAATTAATAAAAAAAGTAATAAAATATACATTTGAGGTATGGTTTTTAAGGATAACTTATAAAAGTCAAATAGCAACCTATATATATTTAAATACCGGAAGACGAATTGTATTAGACTTACATATTATAATTATGTTTCCCTAAATGAAATGTAATGAAAATAATAACAGGTATTATTTATTTTTTCTACGATATTGATCAGAAATCCGATTCTGGCTAGCAGATATTGTATACGGTTTCACTGAGAACCCATAACTATTTTTTGAACTTTTTCAATTTGATCTATTTTCAGTTGAATAGTAATTTTTTTGGGTGTTTTAAAAATCTTAAAAATCTATAACCGTCGTCACTGCTGTTACAGGAACGAAAAAGAAAGACGGACAGCAAAAGCAGAAACGTAGGCCAGGCCGCAATCCTAGGATACCTTTCACCACGGACCAAGTGGCCACTTTGGAACGCGAATTTCGACAAAACGCTTACTTGGGAGGCGCCAACGACGTACAGAGGCTGTCCGAGCGATTGCGACTATCAGAAAGTAGAGTGAGTAATCCAATGGTCATTTGTTTTTGCTAAATATTTGAACCAACATGGGCCGTGGGAAGGATAAGAGGGGGGAGATAGTCCTCTCTAGTTTGATAGTTTACTTAAAGGAAAAGACAACGGGAATATTTTCTTACAAAATTTCTATTTTTCTGAGACATTGAAACCGTTCCAGATGGGAGAAAACATACCTAATTTGAGCAATGAATTAAGAAATTCAAAAATACCAACAGTTTCGGCAACGAACCATAATGTTGATATAAACTAACATTGCCACAAAACCAAATTAAGGCTAAGAGATCTATGCACGTTATAAAACCACTACTAATCTTAAATCCGCGAGTCTAGTTGCAAACATTAAAATATATGTTTAATGTTAAATGAACGTCCATTTCTACGTTCCTTAGCCAAATGTTGCATAGTGATATCCAAAATAAACATTTAAATGTATGTAGAAAAATCATCAATAAGAAAATAAATTGATTTCAGTTAAATATAACTCTATTGATTAGTAACGTAAAGTAGTAACAAACTATAGAATTTAATTTATAAATATTAAGTGGTTCCAGTCATGGCTCAAAACTCAATTAAAATACTTCTTATTATCTTAAGACGATATAGTCAATATTTTGTCAATCCGACTATTATTAATTTTGCCTAATTTTTTTTTTACATGTTCTTAAGAATTTATCCGTCAAATGTCTAAATTAACTGTTTAACCGATTTTGAATTAAAAAAAAAAAACTACTACCATTAGGCAATAGCGACAATTTATATCAGGTCGAATTAGCGAGAATTATATAATTTTACAAGAAAACCAAATAAAAATTATATTTTCAATTATAATTTTTCATAGGTCGTTTTTGTTAGGTTATTTCATTTTTATACAATTGTTGAAAAAAATGTAAAACAAACAGCATAAAATAAGTTGCTATTGACAAATAGGCAACAAATGTAAATGTTCCTAAATAATGGCAAATGGGAGCATATGAAACAATCGCTACACACACAACAACTATAGCATCAGTTTTTAGTATGTCAATGAGAAAATAATAGTAATATTAACTCTAAAATATGAATTTATCATATTGTATTGTATAATTTATTTTCTAATATTTTTAAAATAAAAAAACACATTAAAAATAATACATCAACTATTTGTACATTAATCACAACTAAATCAGTGTTTATTAAACCAAGTGTTTATTTATTTAATAATATTATGGTTCGCACAATATCCATATCATAGCATAAGTGCAATCTGTTTGTACTCAGCTAGAATCATAACTACTACCAAAATAATATTATATACCTGAAAGATAGCACCGACTATTATTTTATAATTCTCGAAATATTAAAGTATAAAAGTTGCTTTTAAAAGTCCAAATCTAGATAAAAGTAGAATAGTAAACCTAAACAATATTAAAATCACATAATAATGATGTTTAAATGACTATTTTATAGAGTAATAAAGTCAAAATAAATTATTTGTCAAAAATAAAATAATGGATTTTAGTGTCAAGCAAAGTTGAGTTTAAGTATCAAGTATTTAATAGGTATTAATATAGTGTTTAACATTGATTGCGACAGACGAGGCAAAGTGGTGAAACATTTGTTTTGTTTAAATGTGTAAATTCTAAACAATTTTGTTATTAAAAAATATGAAAACGGTTACTTTAATACTTTAGAAAAGTATGTTAATGCTATTTAAAAACATATAACTTTTATGCAAGGCTCTATTAAAGGGTTACACATAGTTATTACATATTATATTTTAACAGCTTGCGTACGAGTCCGCAACAACCGGGATACATTTTTATGTATCTAAGGTGGCTAGTAAACATATCAAGTTTCTGGCTAATATTTTAGTGTTTTCATAATATCTGGCCCAAAACAATTCATAGAGAATTTGGTCCCTTAAATTATTGAATTTGATATTAATTTCTATTTTGAACGTTGTGAATACAACATACATGCTCCCATCCCCAACTCTCATCTCTTATCCCCTATCTCCTTCCTTTATCTCTTATCTCTCTTATCAGATAAATCATGTGTTATTTTTCGTTATGATAACCTGTGTCGGTGTCGATTTTTCCGGTTGTGTTCCAAACATAGATATATATAATAAACTAGATTGCTAACTGTACATGCCACCAATAGAGAAGATTGAAGCAGCCACTTTCCACCATCTTGGTGGGAATTAGAACCTTATCACGCGATATATGTTACGAATAATATATGTTTATAACAATCACTTATATATATAATATTGATACAATAATATATACAGATATATATTATATGCATTGATAACACACATAAATTCACCAGAATGCGGACCGTCGGCTTCAATTTTATCGCTAGCTAGCAATCTAGTTTATTATATATATGTGTGGTTCCAAAGTAAAACCATATCTCTTATCGCTTTCTCTTATCTCTTATCTCGCTCATCTTATCAGATAAAACAGCCGATTTTTTCGTTATGATAAGCGGTGTCGATTTTTCCGTTTATGTGCCAAAGCAAAGACACAAAAATGTCAAAAGTCATAAGCCATATTGTTATTTTATCTACACAGTTAATTGGATGCAACAGTATGTTTTGAGAAATTTTATTTATACCTATCGTATATTTTTTTTATCAGTCGAATTTTACAGATTGAATAATTTTCTATTGTCAATTTTAAGTATAGCTGAGTTGGTAAAATTAAATAATACAAAGAACATGTTTACATGTTTATTTGAAAAAAACCTAACGACCGACTGAACGTTAAGATAGGCCAAACAATTTAACCCAATAGCAATGCCATTAATAATAATTTCAATAATTATGCCTATTTATCGTATTTGAGAATTAAAATTGTGTTCTCTAAATATCATCTAAATCTCAATGTGCCTGACCGATTTTTGATAAACTCAAAGATGTCCTTATGTTTATTCTGTGGATTGATAATTTATCGTTTTTTTAACGGTTTACAGATAAAGATATGGTTCCAAAACCGTCGTGCTCGGGAACGCCGGGATCATCACAATGGACACACCACAACACCGGCCACGACAAACGATAACGCCCATTGTCAATTCCTTCAAACGTCTACCACATCTGCGTTTAGACCCTTGAGCCGTTTAACGTGAAACGCCTTTTGTAAAAAAAAATAATAATTGTTCAAAACTGTGAATACCAAAAAAAAAACTTTTTTTCCAATGTTAAGTGTTGAACTTGTGTGTGTTGTGTAAATAATAATTTTTAAATCTTATTTATAAATAAAAAAAAAAAACATGTAATTATTATTTAATGTACACAGTTTTTGTTCCGATTTTTATTGATAGGTTTCTTCGGTCGAAACGATATTGTCTAGTAAACCTGTTTACCGGACATTCCTTCGATTTAAAGCTGTACTTTTTAAAATTTGATAATTTTCCGTTAATACACAATTGGTAAAACCGATTTTATACATAAACGTTTTCACACAGCAGCCGCTTTTAACTGTCTCTTGCGCACGTTAAACGCCATGATGATCCACACGAAGTTCATCACTGCAAAAGTCGTTTGTCCGGTTAGGTTAGGTTATACTAGACTTGGTCACTTGAACAGATTTGTATGAAGTGGCATGGATTGTGAGAGAGAAGAGTGCCTGAGTGAGTAGAGATAATAAAGGAGGAGAGAGGAGCTTGATAGAGGCGATTTTAACATGTGCTTACATTGGTAGAGTAACCAATTTAAGTACGTTGTGATCAAACCGTGGAAAAGTACAAACTTCATATCCATGGTGTTGAACTTAACCTAACGTGCCAGAAAGGTGCGGCTGGTCTGGGGTAGGTAATAAAGGAAGCGTGTAAATGTAAGTAGAAGAAATTGTTTAAGACGGGGTCTGGCAGAATGGTGTATTTCCAAACAGGTCTTACCCTCAGCTAGTTAGTAATATTATACAACAATCGATAGTGAACAATATTTTAAAATGATACAATTTTCAAATTCTTTATAAAAAAAACAGTACAGTGGGGTCGGGGCATAGTGGGGACGGGGAGGTCACAGGTTTATAGGAATTTTTAAATCTGAAAGTGATAAAATCACTTTCGAAAAAACGCTTCGATGCAAATCGGTAGTTAGTATTTTCAAGGCAGTACAATCTAAACCAAGCACAGTGTAAGCTAGCAAAGTTAGAAAGTATTAAATTGAATCGGCCATTTCAAAAACGACTTAGGTCACCGATTTTTCAAAACTGTCTTTTTATCAAATGTAATAATTATATACTTAGCTACGTATTCTGTGTGAAAACTCAATTTGTCAGACTCATATTTAATACAAATGTTGAGTACAAGAAATTTGAATCACTGCAAAATATATTTATGAAGTTTCTTGTGGCTAGTGTAATATTTCAAATTTGTGACTTGTGTCGTTTTTTAAATGACCGATAAAATTACCAAATAGAAGCATCAAAGCGATTTTATTCAATTTTGTCACTTTTATTTATAATAATTCTTGTAGACCTGTGACCTCTCCGTTTCCTCATTGCTTTGATTACATTATTCCAATACTCTACTGTACTAGGTCTCTCGGATCAAATCACTTGAAAACCCCGAAAAAACAAAAAAACTTGTACCCCCCCTAGGGGGGCGGGAAATGGGTATATTTTGTATTTGACAAAACTGACGTGCGCGGGCATACCAAATAAATATTTCTAATACATTTCAACTCGATCCGACTCTTTTTCTCGATACTATAGCCAGTAAAAGTTCTAACTTAAAAACTCGTACGGTTTTTTTTTTGTTTTTCCAACTTTCGTCTGTGAAGACTTAAACTTTTTCAACTTTTACCCCCTCAAAGTATAAACTAGACAAAATTTGTGATTTATAGAGTTGCTATTCGAAGGAATTGGTCTAGTATTAAAAAAGTTACAGTGTATACAGCGAAAAAAAAAGCCCAGATCAGAGTAAAACCAATACCTTCTCGCTTTGCATCGAAGCTAAAAAGGTTATTTTACTTAATTTTAATTATGTCCTTAAAATGTAATAAGGGGATTAGGTATAGTCGGTCTTTTTTTTGACGTTATAGACCAAAAAGCCAGACAAAATGTCGACTACTTAGGATGGTTCGATATCAATTCTGTAAAGACATACGAGTTCTTTAGAAACTTTTCTGTTATGAAACAAACATTTATAATTTTTTGTTTTTTTATGTGAACAAATTCGGTGTAAACCTAATTGCAAAATTAATTTTTTTAATTACAAGAAACTGAAATTTTAAAACAAAAATCGTCTTCCAACATAACATAGTAGAGTAACCAAAGAACTCGAATCTCCTTACAAAATTGAAATAATTGGACTACCTTATATATTTGAAATTTTGTCTGGCTTTTTGGTCTAAAATAAACCAAAATAGCTTTTGCTCATAGAAAAAATTATTAAAATTAAAAATAATACCTTGAAGCTTATACAAATAAACCGGTAAATTAAGTGGCATGGTGGACATTTATTAAAACAGTTTTTTTCTTAAATATTGCCTACACAAAACTCCTTAGAAATAGACTAGGTACGATGAAGGAACAAAATTACTACGTTTATGTGAAGCGATTAAAGTGATTTCACTTTTTTTGTTTATCATTTAAGGAGAGGTTTGAGTAAGGTAAGGTCAGGAATTACATAGGACTATACCCGTGGACTTACGTTCATAGCACCAACCAATACTGTAAGCTATCCAGTCGTCCGTTTGGATGTCGCTACCAGCTGTCCCGTAGATTTCCCAGTACCAAAACCCGTAAAATCCTAGACCGTAGAATATCATCGCAATCCTGAAGATTAAAAATTTCCGGAAACCTTCGCCTAGTGCAACAACGTCGTCCAAGTGTGCACCGCAAAAGTCTGATCCCTACATCATGGATACTATTAGGAAGTATCGCGGTTCTCGTCGATCACAAACGTCAGGCACATATTCATTCCGCTTACTTTGTTCAAATACTCTTCCAACATGAAAAACCAACACACCAGCAAGTCTACGATTTCGACGTAAAAATAAAATCCCACTTCGACCCAGTTGTAATAGTCGAAGTTGCCTGAAATAAAATTTGAGCATAAAAAAGATAAGGAATATTGATAGTTCTCAAAATTGTTAAAAACAAGAAAGACACGTCCACTGGTATAGTCTTCGATTCCACGGGCCTTCATAAACAAGTCGGCAACGATAAGGAGCTGCAATTCAAAAACATAGGCTATATAAAATTAAAACAGTTTAGGTCTTAATTAATAATGATGACTGAACGGAAAAAAAATACATTTTAATCGACCGGTTCAAAAGTATTGACGCGGAAACCTTGTCATTATTTTTAAAAAGATCATATTTTTCATTCGAAACAACTTTTTTGGAACTATCAACATTTGTTTTGTAATAACGTTTAGTTTTAGAAGACAATTTAATACTTTATCAAAAACCAATTTAGCTTAACTTAGTAAATAAATGTCAAACGCGTCTAAAGTAAAGACACTTTTTAGGTAAATTTGTTAATATGCGGACTTTTCTCTGTATCAAAACATTGTTGAGGTTTGACATTTTTCTTCGGAATGTTCCATAATTTTTTAGCCCTTTTTAACGTTATTTTTAACACTATTATTTTAACGTTGTCCTAACTTATGGTCATCTAAACTAAATTAAGAGCTAAATTACATTTTTAGTTTTGCGGTTTTAAATAAGATAGCCATTTACAAAAAAAAGTGTACAGTTCATTAGGACAACAAAAATGTAGTTCTAAATTACATTAATTGCACTCTTTTCTTCTTAAATGATTTTATAGCATGGAACCCCTTCAGCCCGAAAACGACACTAAATAGCTCGCCTACTTTAACCATAACATAGCAGATGCCATCGAAATAATAATGAGTCGTCGTTGTCATGCAAACGTTCTGACCAAACGTCAGAACATACAATTAAGACATTAGATATTATAGATCAGAAATAATCACTATTCACGCTAAATCATGATTCGTGTTTTATCATTTTAGCTATAAGGTTTTAAGTAGACAGTAACTTGTTATAATAATTCGTATCGTGTCTAATTTTTTTTATATAAAAGTTTTACAGTCTAATTTAATTGAAACTGTTTTTCGAAATGTATGATTAGGTATTTGTTATTGCGCCAATCATTCTTTATATTAATAAAATAATATGTTTCCTACATTCAAACTTCGTTATTTGCTTTATACAAACGACAAAAAAAAAATTGGAATAAATAAAAACGACAAAAAGATTTAATAAATCATGTTCATTATGCAAATAATAAGTAATTTTTTTTCTAAAACCACAAGAAATTTAATTTAACAACTGCCTTCATATAAAAAAATTTTTGGACTAAAATACTTTTTAACAATTTATTTAAAAACAGTTATAGTGAAATCTCCTTTATAAAAGTTGTATACAACAGTTGTGTAAGTGTTTATTTTTAACAATACTAATTGAACTATAGTTATTTTATAAATGTTTAAATACAAATGTTTGAAGTTTAAGAAATTGAATTGAATGAATGATTGTTCATTTTTTTTAAAGGGAATTGCATGTGGTCTGTTTTTAAGGAGTTTTGTATAGGCAATATTTAAGGAGAAAGACGTTTTAATAAATTTCGAATGTCAATTAATTTACCAGTTAATTGGTATAAGCTTCGAGGTAATATTTTTAATTTAAATAACTAATAATTCAATTAATTAAATTTGCAATTTTTTTAATGTTAAAACCTAATTGTATATATAAAAAAATCAAAAATCTGTTCCCTTAGTAGTCCAAAATTTGTCTGGCTTTTCCCCTTAGGTCATAATTTAAAATTAAGATATATGTCTTAAACAAGATGAAAGTGAGTTTTTTCATAAATCAAATATTATTTATTAATTTCTTAATAATTAAAGTATTTATTTTTTATAGATTGTATATTTTCTCTACATATAATTATGATTCAAAAAATAATGAATAACATACACCACTTACACAAACATGCGATGGCAGCGAAATTTTAATGCATTTTAGTAAAGTATAGATTTTTTTCACGTTTTTCCACATTTATTCAAGAAGAACAAAACTATTGTTTAACGAAGTTTTACTATAAATGCTTTTAGGTTTTATTACAAAATGTAATAGATTTATGAGAATTTGTATTGTAATGTTTTTTATATGGAATTTTCGTTCTACAATTTAAGTTCTGTACATTTTTTTGCAAAGTTTAATATTTTTAAAATTAAACTGGAAAAACAAAACACTACCAAACTTAACCAAAATAACTTTGATGTGCTACTGAAAAAATCAAGGGGTCTGCAATAATATATACTTAACTTTTCTCCCCCTCTATAAATAAGGACCAGCCTAACCATTATAGTATATTATATACCACTGAAAGAAAAAGAAAAACGTACTAATATTGTGACGGTTGTTAGGTATATACAACGTTCTATTTTCATGCCACAACATTTCATAAACGCACAAGGAAATAAAAAGCACATTTTTTTCACTGACTAATTCAATTTTTTTTTAATTTTTACTCGATACTAAAAAACCGTTTTTGTATTTGGTAGTACAAACAACCCGTCAACAAACAATGGTTATAAGAAAAATACATAGTTTTTATCGTGTTTAAATATCGTCATATGTTAAAATATATATATCGATGGTGTTTTGTAAAAAGGGCGTATACCACATAAAAATTGAAATTGAAATTGTTCAGGGAGAACAAAATAGTGTTTGTAAAAATGATTCCGTTGAAAACGGTCAATCTCGGATATACCTTCAAATAGTAGACATGCTGATAATAAGATTAAACTTATCATTATAGTTTTTAAGACATGTGTACATTTTATTAAGTATCATTTAAATTGATAGTAGTCGTGGTATGCGCCCTTTTCATAAATGAAGATTTTCGGACGCTCTTACTTTAACAATTTATCTATGTGGTATACGCCCTTTTACCAGTTAAATATTGTGAACGCCTTTTTGTCAAAAGTTTTTTTATGTGGTTTACGCCCTTTTAACATAACATATTTTTTGAAAGCCTCTATACGACTTAGAATAATTATTGTTTTTATTATAACAAATAATAATAATATTATAGTCTTGTACCAATTCAACACACTATTAATAATAATGTTATTATTAATTCTATTATTATTTGTTTGGAAAGCAATAAAAAAAAGTGTCTGTATTTTCTTTTACTATTCGTAATATTATTATTATAAAAACAAAAAATGTATAGGTATTACCTATCACAAATTTAACAAAATAATCTCAAAAAATTAATAGCATTACCCTTTGCTAATATTATAATTTGTAAAACAACACAACTGTGTAATTATTATCACAAACTTAATAAAATAAAATCAACAAATGTGTAGGTACCTATTATCACAAATTCAAATAATTAAGTCATAATAATATTAAAAGCTTAACTATAACAAGTAATAAAAAATGTGCTTGGTAACTAAATTTGAGATTCATTTTTTATTCATCTTCATCAGTTTCTGAAAGATTATCTCTAATTGCAGATTTATTTGGCAGATTTAAGTATTGTTGATGGTAACATTCAGGAATGACATTTTTTCTACACAAATTGGCAAGGTCATTATACTTTGCTGTATTTAAAGGTAGTTTATCAAAATAATACTTCTTATTGATTTGAATTTCACTTGACATTTATTAATTGTATTCTGAATTTTGGTTTTATTAAAAATTGAGTTGCACACTTTTGCCCAATCCAAAAAATCAGTATGGCTTAAAACAATTGTTGTGTAGGGACCAGTATTAATTCGAGAGTTTCTAATAACAGTTTCCCACTTAGAAGGGGCCCATGTTGATTGTATTGATCACTTTTTTTAAGTCAAATAAAATCAATTTCATTTATGTCCCTGGATCTTTAGCATATTAGCATATATTATTTTTTTATTTTTCGGATACTTAATCAGCTGACAGCCGATCGCTGTCATAATTTCTAATCGGTATCAGATTCGCAGAATTTCGTGTATTCTTAACCTGTAATAACTGATAACTGATTTTAAAATAAAATCTATAACTTCAGTTGTGTTGTGTGGACAATGAAAATCCGACAATGGACAATGAATAATGATGCAATTATGCATAACAAAATGACACATAGTGTGTTATATCCTAAAAATGTAGATGAGGAAGAAACAAAAACTATTTTTAATCTTTTTAGCAATAAAGACAATTAGTTAAATTGTTCTGTATTTTTTATTGTATATTGTACTATTAAGTTTTGTATCTTATACTTAATTGTGATAAGAGTTTTATCAATAAAAGAAGTAATGTTTTTTTTCTTAAGTCACGAGGCACGAATTATTTTGGATAATGAATTACTGCTGGCTGAGCGAGCAAAACGAGTTCCCAATACCTTAACCTAGTATCTATGAAAAAAATTTGTACGATATTTTTTATCAATGTACGATAACTTTGTCACTCATTTTACGAGAATTACGTTTTAAAGCGTGGCAACACTGCGGCAAGTCCTAAGTACTGTAGCAAAACGAAAGGCAACAGAGAATACTTGTGAAGCGCCAAGGAAAATAATTACACTTGATGAAAATTCATTAGATGGAAATAACAGTGAAATACAGGTTAGAGATGTCAGTTATGCTAAAAGAAATTTGTATAAGCTGATTATGTTCGTAAAAATGAAGCTGTTAATGCTTGTAATAACATTTCTATATATAACTATGAGGTTATCAACATTGTAAAGAACTTTAAAGATGACACAGCCGTTGGTCATGATAGGATTACTAGCAAGTTATTAAAATATATTATCGAACTTGTAGCAGATCCGCTTGTGTATATTTTCAACATGAGTATTCAGCAAGGTATATTTCCGGATAATCTTAAACTAGCTGTGATTAACCCTGTTTACAAAGCTGGAGATAAAAAAAATGTCAATAATTATAGGCCTATACCTTTGCTTAATAATATTGCGAAAATATTTGAAAAAAATAATTCAAAAAAAGATTAATTTCGTTTCTAGAATCCAACAAACTGTTATCGAAAAATCAATATGGTTTCAGACCAGGTATAGGTACCGAAGATGCTTTATATTATACAACTCTGTTTGCTTATAGAGAATTAGATAACAGTAATAAAGTAATTGCCGTGTTCCTTGACTTAACAAAGGCATTTGATACTGTTGTCTGTTAATCACAACATTTTATTCCAAATTTTTCCGAACTTTGGTATAAAAAATTATAGTTTTAATTGGTTTAAAAGCTACTTAACGAACAGGAAAAAAATGGTCAGGATCAGTGACATTACAGGTCAGGTTAGCTTAGTTGAATATGGAGTACTACCTCAAGGAAGCGTTCTAGGTCCAATTTTATTTTTATTATATATCAACGCAGTAAGTGATTTAATTATTGATGGGTTGGTAGTCTCTTACGCTGACAATACCTGCTTGCTTTTTACCGATAAAACTTGGAACGGGGTTCATCACAAAGCGACTGTTAGATTAAAAAATATATACCAAATCCTATGTAACAGTTATCTGATGCTTAATGAAAATAAAACAATGTTTATGTCTTTTTCATTTTACAAAAGTTTCCCAACACTTAATCACATTAAAATACATAGGTGTATCGATGGTATTAGTTGTTCTGACTTAAATAGTTGTTTAACGATTAAAGAAGTCTCAAGTACGCGGATATTTAGGTATCATATATGATAATAATTTACGTTGGAATTCACACATACATAACGTGGTAGGAAAGCTACGTCAATTAACTTATAAATTTCATATATTAAAAGATTTGGTACCAAAACACACAATGCGTACAGTTTATTTTGCTTTACACCAATCCATATTTCAATGCCATGTCTGTAAAAAAAAAAATATTCAGCTCTCTCGAAATAACGCTAAAAAATTAGTATACGATTGGTTGTTCTCTCCAATAAGTTAAAATATTTTAATCTTAGCTTCTATTGCTGTGTTTAAGTTGTTTATTATTTGTATATTCTTGTTTCTCTTTTTTTGTTGTTAATTTGCTATATATGCACATACATTTTAGTTAAGTTCTATAACTCTCTATCTCTAACACAAGCTTTTAGCTTAAAACAGATAAATAACCATGTAAAATTTTTATATACTGAAATTTTGTAAGTTAGGATGATTTTAATAAAAAAAAATATATATATATATATATATATTTTTTTTTTAACTTTTTTAACTAAATAAACATTTATAAATTAGCCATGGAGAACAGAATTAATGTATTTCATTAACAATATTGTATTTTCGAATATACATTTGTTTTTTTAAGTTTAACACTATTAAAAACGTCCGTATCATTTAAAGCGTTGTTACAAACACTAATACTGTAAGTGAAATCCAATGACATTTACCGTTACCCAATGAAATAATGTATTTTATTTATACAAAGCACACAATTTAAATAATAAAATTGTTTTGTTTTATGAAGCGACCGTATCGCAGTTACATACACCACCAGTACCTACTTGGTTATTACATATCGAACAAATTCGCTCTTTGACGAGCTCAAAAATATTACAGCGACATACATAATAGGGTCAGGTAAATTGTATTTGTTTGTCAACAATATTTTTTTATCGTCTATACAAGTTCGTTTTAAACGGTTTTTTGTAAAAAAAAAAAAAAATACGAACATGACCAACCAAGTAACACATAGCACGTTATATAAATACTCGTCTTATTGTAATTACAGACCAAGTCAATAGCATTTATAAATATCGACAACTCCCAATTGACAGAAATCGAATATTTTGTTCTAGTCGAGTTTACAATTATGTAATAGGTTCATTATGCATATTAAGCAGAGTGAAACCAAGACAGTCCGTTAATCGGAGCTTTACGATAAACCATAAGCATTTAGCCGTTAGGTTAGGTTCAACTTCAATTTAGCGTTACAACAATAATTGTGTGTACAATGGCGTATACTCGTAACTAATAAACGATTTGGCCAGGCTTAAGTATGTAAATTAAAAACATATCAAAATGCGCTGCAGCCATCTTGCGTCATAACCAACGAACACATTTTTGTTCGCCGTCGACATAAAATGTTGTTTCTCCATTAACAACGACAATACTGTGATTGACAATAATCTACACTACGTTTTCGATTTATTCGGACAAACCGAAAAACCTCTTCGTTCACACACAGACGACATCGCAGAATAACAATTATTTTGAGCAACAAAAAAAGCTGTATACCTACGCCAACGGGCGACGGCCAGATAATTGAGAAAAGACTACACTTATAAGAGCACTAAAGAATAAAGAAAAGATACGTCGCACGTATTAAGTTACAATATGCCACGGACATGGTGATAAAGAAAAGAGCGTCGCGCCATCTGGCTAATTGCAGCGGTCGCAGAATTCTGTGACCACAGCGTTATCATAAATGGTTGAATCGCGCGCATTTTTTGAACGGTTGTCAAATAAAAAAAAAGTTTAAATATTATTTTAATTTTAATTATAATATAATATTAAGTTTAAATTGACCCGTTTACCATGTTCGTTGATAGTAAATCAATAAAAAGTGAAAAAAATTTTACACGATATTATATAGAATAGTTTATATTCTGATGATAGCATTTCGTGAAAGCGCGAGTTCTTAAATTATAGCGACATTAATAATTATTACAACATTAACAAACAGATAGGAATATAATACAACAACGGTTTTGATGAAAGTATTCAATCATAATAGAATTATACAGGGTGTTCAACTTACCGTGTACCACACAATATCTCATTGGGTTTAATAAAAAAAATTAATATATCCTTTCCATAGTGTTTTTATGCAATGTGATCTTCTCAATTCCTCACAATTTTTTTTTTATATCCCACACCCAACTTAGTTTTTTCGATAGCAACTTTTGAAACTTAAATGGTAATGCATACATTCCATTACCTTTTTTAATTTACAATAATGTACTACAAAATTTACTATTGTAATTATCTATTCAATTTTAAATTAGCAGTATTGAAATGTACATACAATAATACAACTTAATTTAATATTGTGTTTGAACTATAATTTATAGTTGAACTTTGAAGACAAAGATTATATTAGAATGATTCTTAATTTTTTTGGCTCAACTAAACGTAACTAGTTTAAAACCACCAAAAAGCAACCGAACACAAATTGTACATCTACAAAAATTGATTTTAACCTAAACAAAAAAAAAAACAGGTTACGCTTGGATGGCATTAGTGAATACATTGTTTCGCATTGTTTCCAGGTTTAAAACAAGCAATGAGCTTGATGTGCGAATTGTTTTTGCCCTGTTACTTTCAGTGGCGGCCCGTAGGAAAATACTCAGAGGAGACGGAAAATTAAAACTGTTAATACCTACGAAAACGTAAAAATAACTTTTTAGCTTCGATGCAAAGCGAGAAGGTATTGGTTTTACTCTGATGTGGGCTTTTTTTTTTCGCTGTATACACTGTAACTTTTTTAATACTAGACCAATTCCTTCGAATAGCAACTCTATAAATCGCAATTTTCATCTAGTTTGTACTTTGGGGGGGGTAAAAGTTGAAAAAGTTTAACTCTTCACAGGCGAAAGTTGAAAAAACAAAAAAAAAAACCGTACGAGTTTTTAAGTTAGAACTTTTACTGGCTATAGCTTCGAGAAAAAGAGTCGGATCGAGTTGAAATTTATAAGAAATATTTATTTAGTATGCCCGCGCACGTCAGTTATATCAAATTTGAATTTAACCCAATCCATAACATATTAAACGGAAAAATAATTCGGCACTACAGTTTTTTTTTAATAGCCGGAAAACTGTGTTTTCGCAGATTTCGTATATTTTAACAAAAACACCTAAAATCTTTAAAAAAAATTGATCAAATCATTAAAACAATTTTATTTATATCTATGCAGAATGATACTATTAGGTTTTGTGCTCAAGTAACACTCTTGACTTAAAGTTTACACAAAGTTCATTTTTTTTTTTTTTTTTTTAACTAAAAACCCTGTGTACCAGATGTGAGAAACGAACAGACACTAAAAACTATCAGTTGGTAACGTCTATCCGTGTTAGATTAGGTTAGGGCCCAATATTCGGTATCATAATATTGTGTTTATTACATGATATCACAGGCGACAAAAATCGTGTAACTGATTATAGTAGCCACTCGATTTATTGGGAAAAAAACCTATCCGTGTACTTATTAAGTCACTTAATGATTCTGATACGACAAAACCACTGTCGTTATCTCGTTTTTTTATAGCCTGCGTTATATAACCTTACCGAAGGTCAACTATGAGTATATAAGGTCCAACTTCCTGCAAATAATCAAGAGGACTGTTGTTTTTTGGATTCAGATTAAGTGTTGGTTTTTATGCAGTATACCGCCTCAACATGTATTTTTTATTACACAATTTTTTTAAAGGAAAACTAATGTTTTGTATATTGTTATACTGTTATTCATTTAAAGAGATTCACGCTTGATTGTGTGAATTGTCTAATATTAGATAATCTGCTTCGTGCTAATTTTAATTTTTTAGTTTATCAACTTGTAGCTCTAATTTTGTATAAAATATTTCATTTTTTTATTACTATGTACTATTACTATTAGGATAAATTTTAATAATAAATAAGTCATAAATGATAATATTTTATTTTATTTTATACTGCTCCTATGCTATTATTAAAAAAACAAAATTTTTAAAATCTCCATAAAAGGTTATTGTTAAATAACAGGCAACAGCCGCCTGCTAGTGGCTATACACGTTAGTAATATTTAACTAATATGTAATATATGTAGGTAAAATTTATTGTTTTCTCCATCACAGTACCAGTATACGATTTATTTAAATTTAAATGTAAGAAAATCGATTTTTCTTTAGAAAATAACAAGAAATTAATATACAGGATGAGGCAGTAAAACGGCGATTTTCTAATGTATTTAAATGGTAAAACTCGTTTCACTATCCCACCCTTTACATTTTAAGTATCTATGAAAAGGTTTTTTTAGTTGCATTTTATTTTGTTTATTGTCAATCTAGTAAAATAGAAGTATAATATAGCTTTGAAATAATATAATCTATGAAGTATAAATAGTTTGTGTGAGATTGCTTTAATGGAAGTATATAATACATAAATATTAATTTTATTGAGAATAAGCGATTATAATTTAAACTATGGAGTACAAACGATTGGAACATGAATCGTCGACCATTCCAACAAAATATAACAAGACATTGTATATGTGTTATTTGGTCCACTAAGTTTTTGCAAAAAAAAAAAAACCAGTACAGTGGGGTCGGTGCATAGTGGGGACGGAACATAGTTGGGTCGGGGCATACTGGGGATGGGAAGGTCACAGGTTTACAGGAATTTTTAAATCTGAAAGTGATAAAATCACTTTCGAAAAAACGCTTCGATGCAAATCGGTAGTTAGTATTTTCAAGCCAGTACAGTCCAAACCAAGCACAGTATAAACCAGCAAAGTTAGAAAGTCTTAAATGAAGGTTCTGTATTTACAAATGAGCATCAAAGCGTTGATTTAAAAGCGATTTTATCTAAGAGGACTAGTACAGTAGAGTATTGGCATAATGTAATCAAAGCAATGAGGAAACGGAGAGGTCACAGGTCTACAAGAATTATTATTATAAATAAAAGTGATAAAATTGAATAAAATCAGGTAGGTACAAGTATTAGTTCAGCGTTTTCTATTTTTTTTTTTTTTTTTTGCTATACATTAATTTTTAAAAAGCTCGTTGTTTCAAAATTCAATTACAAAGAGATAATTCACTTTTACAATGAATGACACAAGAATTACTATTACAGTGAGAGATTTTTAGAGAACAAATCAATTGTTACATTTATTCAAACCTACTGTTTCGGATAATTGATTATCACTTTCATAATCCATTTTCATTATCCAAAGTAACTTTTGTTCAACACTTTCATTTTTTGAAGCACAAACGGTAGCATATTCAGATATTCTGTATTTCTGTAAAACGTTTTTATGTTGTCTGGAAAATTATTTAAATACTGTCCAATCCAGTCGGCTTACCCTGAGACGTTTACGACCTTTTGCTTTTTTAGCATCGATATGGAGTCATAGAGATATATATTCAACGCTGTGGCGTGGTTACCGTGAATGCAGTGGAAAAAGCTGGCCAAGACGAATTCTAATTTAGGGAATTATACGTACGGTTTACCTGTACTACATTTTTAATTTATAAGTCAAATGTAACCTAAAATGTTTGTAACAGCACAGGTATATGCCATTAACAATCGTCATTTAACTATAATAATAAATGTTTAAAAATTAATATGATCAAATCAGATGGATGATTACTATTTACTCCTTAATAATATGTCATGCTGGCAGCACAACTAGCACCGTTAATAATCGTATATTGTACACACATATTGTTAGTGTTGGCATTACTGGGAGGCGGTCTTTTTAGGGGCGGCGTTTTGTCGATTTTTTGTCCGGCGACGTTTTGTCGGGCGACGTATTGCGGTGTAACCACTATTATTGATTCCATACTATCTAAAATGTTATCGCCTAACGCGCGGACAGGTAAATGATATTACTTTAATTGTATCTGGGGTCGCATTTATATTATTTCTGTAGGAGTATATACACAGACATACAGAAGCACGAAGATAATGATTATTACTAGACATTAAAAATTACGAGTTTACTTACTTACTTTTGACAAATATAATAACAACAGACTAGCAGTTATCGATGAAAATTTGATTATAACTATAGTAATAAATTAATACAATTTTAATATATAAAGATATTTTTTTGGTTTGTCAACGTTTTTCCGTTTACGTTGTATAGTACTTTATCCGAAGAATATTCCATAGAAATTTGGAACATAATCGACTATTTTAAAAAAAGTAATATGTACATTTTTATGTGTTTTCCCAATTTTGAAGGGGAAGAAGTGAACTTTCAAAATTTTGCCCCAAGAAATAAACTTTTAGATAAGATTTAGATTTAGAACGGGAGGCACTTGTGACGGCCAACCCTTGTAGTCAGAACGATCGGCTGGTGGAAATAGTGATTGAATATTGTGAGAATAAACAATATAATCTCAACTATAATCGTTCATGCGTAGTTGCCGTTAAAATAGTGCAACTTTAATACAAATAACTCTATTATTGTTAGTTGTTACAATTCATAAATGTGAAACGTTTATAAAAAATAGTTGAAAACATTTTGGTAAATATATTATTTTACTTATCAAATTAATCTGGACAGTTCATCATGACCCTCGGAGACAGTTTGGGATTAAAACTGTCATGGGTAGGAAAAATTCTGTTGCGGTGGCGTTTAATTTTACAAGTCAGTCACACGTTAGAAAACAGTATTTTATGGTGTTTAATTTTTTTTCCAAGACAGCCGCCAAAGGGTTAGAGATTTCTAATATATAAAGTAAATACATGAAGAAATCGGTTAACGGCATAGAAGATACGTGCAGACACAAAAAACAAAAATAAATACAATTAAAAACACATCATTGTAAAAACAATACCTTCTCAACTACGCACCGAAGCTAAAACAAAAATTGTTTTTTGGTAAAATATGCCGTTCTTAAAAATATAATACATAAGGACTCGTTTTAATCATCAAGACATAATATTAGGTAACTCACGGAGCATGATCTAACCTCTCTCTGGATAGTTTTTTTTATTCAGCGAATTTAAATTCCCTTTATTCTTTATCCAGCGAGATAAGGGTTTTCTATACTTAGGTCAATACTTCCTAGTATACTTATTATTCATTATTATATGAAATATAAATCATATAAAATATGAATTGTGTGAGTATAAGACGACCTGACGATGGACAACATCAACAACGCTAGTCGAATACTCGAATGACTAAAATCTAAATTGTAGAAAAACGATCATTTTTACAATTCAGTATAAATTGCAATGCTCTGCCAATGATCCTCGTTTTAATAGTATTTCGTTATACACCGTACATGACAAAATATCTAAAAATAATATCCTCATCTGCTATTTGCGGGTGCCATGCGACGACGACGATAGCGGTCGATAAGAAGTGTCACGCACTCGCAGGCACAAGTCAATAAACTGTTTGAAGCCACAAAATTTGAAATTGAAATTTCACTTTAATATACATCATTCTACTTCAAACGTACTGTCCTTAAAAATACTTCGATTTAAATTTTTAAAAAACATTTGAATTCTTCACAACATTTCCAAGGCATCGGTGGTCGTGGCACAATTTTAAAATTAATAGGAACAGTACGTTTGAATTAGAATGAGTTGTTTTCGACTAAAAAAACGCAGGTGTAGAGGCCCCTTAAGGGGGGGGAACATCCCAATGAGTTATCGACAAATTCCGTAGGAGCGCGCCACTATTATCGGTTGCAATAAAATAATATAAATTGTACACGTACTGTCGTCGCACGTCGGCAACCGGCAACGTGCGACGGTCTGGTGCGATAAACAACAATGTTCTCAGTTTACAATACTATTGTCATACGCCTACCTACCTATCCGACCGATTATGAACCCATCGGCCGAATTTACGGTTAGGTACATACATACACCGTTCAAAATAAAAAGCGATGTCGGTGGCTATCTGAATGCCACGTGGAAAAACCGGTTTTCAGGTAGCCGCTGAAGTCGCTTGTTATTTTGAACAAGAATATACAAGATAATAATATTATTATTATTATTATTTATCATTTATATTATGAATGATATTAGAATTATTTGTTACTTCGTGACTAGGTCGTACTGTGTAGATTGCTATACTTAAATTTAGATACATTTTGCGTTTTTACCAAAACGAATGTTTAGGCATGTTATATGTCATTACCATTTGCGTCCCTGAAGTGAAACGTGAAAGCGGTAAAAGCGCAAAGTGTGGTTTTTTCTAAAAAATAACGGCAAACAAAAACATGGCCGACCATTTAAAAGCAAAAAAAAAAAGCTCGAGACCCCAACTCATTGAAAGTTTAACTTATAATAGAATGCAAAAAAAATATTCTCTAGTCGTTCCAGAGACTTCTTCAAGTTCTCTAGAGATTCCTCTTTCTGTGGAAAATACAAATATGTAAGTATATCATTGCAGTAATAATAAGTATTTGTTTATTTGACCAATGATATATTATAATAAAATGCAAGCCAATAGAGGTATAATCTCCATTAGCATACATACTCTGTAATACAAAATATAATGAATTATCTATTAACACATTTTCCAAAATTTAACCCCTAAGAGTGTAAAAAGAAAACGCGTATATTCAAAACAATAAAAACTCTCCGTTAGCTTGGAACAAATTAAAAAAAAAAGAGCATATTGCAAAACCCCGGGCGAAGCCGGGCAACACAGCTAGTATACTATATTATAGTACATACTACAGGTACACACATATATATTATATATAATAAAAAAAGTAAAATATGAAATTATCTCCTACTATTAGGTATAATTAGTAAATATTTTGTTCATGAGTCATAAGTCTTATTGCTTCCATTAGCAATCAAATATTCAAATGGAAAATGTTATCATCTTATCAATTTTTCGTCCCAACGCGTCCGACCATCAGTGATGCCGACTTCTTGTCGGTATAGAGGTCTTATTCCCGTATAACCTTTTGGTTTTTTTCCGTTAATTAATTTCACCATTTCTTATGTCGAGTCATTAGTTTAAGCTATTAACGAATTATCGTTGTTTTACACTTTAAATTTGGCCAATGTCCATCACTCATCTGTATTTAGCGTCGGCGTCTACACAATGGTAATATAGATAAAAGATATTTTGTGTGCCGGACATGCCCGCACTGTAATAACACAACAAGCGACGCCTCAGTAAAATCATAATTTCACAATGTTGTTATTTACCAAACGACTCGACTGCTTAGTAGACGAGCCTTGAGTATTTAGGATAATAATTTAACTGCTAAATCCTTAGAAATTGGATCGAGTTTAATTTTGAATTTATTTTTAAGAGTTTGATATTAATTTTAACTTATAGTGCTCATCCGCCGTGTACGATAATGTCTGTGGATCCCTTCCGTTTCGATAAAAGTAAGTTACGATTACAGTCTCTTCTTTTTTTTTTTTTTTTACTTTTATGTATTATTATTTTTTACCCGAGTAAACTAATAAGGTGATTCAAAATTGACGGTGATGAAATTTAAATGCGAATGAGGACATTTTAGAGATATTGAAAGTAGGTAGCTAAATTAAATATTTTACATTGGATCTACTGGACAAAATTAAGTAGAGTATATTTATCTAAGAGGTAGCATTAAGTTTGTATCTGTAGTAGCAATAATTAATGAGATTAGGGAATAGTTAATACAGGCAGGGGATACAACAGAGAACGAGGTCAAGAAAACAGCAGTAGCGTTTGATCTTATGAAAAGTGAACAAAGAGTAGCCATTATTTATAAAAAGTAGGTGAGTTAAGATGATATGAATTAGGTAATAACAAATATTGTTAAAATTTTGAGTAATATGCACTGATTGGATAGAAATCTAACAAAAAGAAAAGATTTTTGTGAGTAAATAAAAAACCAGAATGCTGCAACAACCATTTTTATACAAATATATGCAATATTTCTTTTCATTATAAATAAATAAAAATTTTAAAATCACAATTACGCCAAATTGATTTGAATCGTTTGTTATTTGACAGATGACATAGTGCTGTGTTACCACAGATCTATGCTATATGAAGCAAAGTGCTTAAAACGACGAATTGGACCTGACGGTGAATTGAACTACTACATTCATTACATAGGGTGGAAAACAAAATGGGATGAATGGGTACACGATGATCGTGTTTTGTCTGTAAATGAGTTTTCGCTTGACCACATGAAAGCACTCCAAGACCAACAGTAAATATGTGTTTTAATATTAATATTGTATCGAATGCAATTATTATGTCGTCAATTTTACCAATAATATTAATTTTTTTTGAGAGAGAGAGTGATTTTTAAATTTTCACATTATTTATAACATGAATCGATCAGTCTAATTAAATAAATACTTTTGTAATATTTTCAGCAAGTTTAAAAAACATTTTAACCAAGGAAGAGTTGGCAGACGTAAAAAAAATACTGAAGTAAACCAAACCACTGATGCTCCATCTTCGGCTACTGAAGAGTCTGGTAATTAATTGAAATTAAAAGTTTAAATTTTTTGACCTGAAACATTCCGGAAAAAAATCCAAATTTTACTAATTTACTTATTTATTTAAATAGAACCATCTTCTAATCCGGTTTTGGTTGCATTCAGAACTGTTGATCTAATAGAAAATAACATTAATAACTTACCTGCCATACAAGAGTTTTTGGTAATATACCTTTTTATAATTAAATTATTATCTTAATAAATATTTTGTTTAACAGAAAATTGTTATTATAATCTTTAGAACATTGTTATGGCTGATAATTGATGTATGTGTTGAACGGATGTACATATACAGCCAAACAGTTATTTATTTTGATTTTGACTTTGTCTGCAACAAAACTATTAATTTTTCTAGCCTCCATACGATAAACAACTAAAATTTGATGTGCCTACAATTCTGAAACGGCGATTGTCCTACGACTATAATATGATAAACGTTTTTAACAAGGTGTTTTAAACATTTTAATAATATTTGGCCACTTTGTTAATAAATTGTTTGCCTAATAATGGTGTGTAAAATATTTTAGCAATTAAAGTTTCCATCCAAATTCACTGTTATGCATCTCATTGATGGTTATATCGGTTCCAAACAAAAATCAACAATATTTGTTAGGTAATTATTGTTTTTCTTACAAAGTTAATAGTATAATAGTGTCGAAAATATAATAAGATATTTTTAGGGAAAGAGCTTTGTGTGTTGGATCGACTTTTATTCAATATTTTAATTCACGAATACAGACGCTGCTATATGCGAAAGAACGTAATAATGAAGTGCACAATAAAGTAAATTATTTTTCGTTGATGAGATTTTATGTAATGAGAATTTTTATTTAATAACTTTACCAATATTTTTCTTTTAGGCTGTTGCTCTGTTATCAGAAAAAATAAGACTTGACAGTTTACAATTCAAATATAAAAACATTTATTCGGAAGACTTGTGGTGTACAGTTTATGGACCCATTTATTTACTAAGGCTATGTGGTACGTATGAAATATTGACTTTGATGTTAGCGAAATGATGTTTTATTAATTCCTTATAAACGCGTTCAGGAGCTAGTTTAGTGAAAAAGAACACCTTCCTTACACTCAACCGTTTTTGAAGTGTTTTTCCAAACATTGATAATAACATTTTATATGGTCTTACACGAAGTGCTATCCTAATAAACATAATTTTTTAGTGTTTTTGTAGTGTCCTAATTATATTTTTTATACATATACCTATGTGTATTTTAGTATTCGATACTTGATGACATATTAATGGATTTTAATCAATTTTTCAGTTAATTTGAAAACATTTCTAAGACCAAAGTTTGTGACCGAAGACAACCAGCTCTCTTCCATTGCTGATAGCATAAATGATTTTTTCAAGTAAGAATTAAATTTTTTTTGTAATTTAACGATCCATTTAGTTAAACTATTATATTTATTATGGTTTATATAAAATAATAATCAAATGAACTTGCTTGTTCATCTATGGTTATCATTTTTAATAATAAAAAAAAAAAACGGAACACTATTTTGTCCAAACTTCTAAAGAAAGAGCTTCAATAAAAAATTGAAAATTACTTTTTGCACCTTTTGATAATAACAATTTTTATTATTATAAATAATATTTTGATAATAAGTATTATTATTTTAAATTACTTTAATTTATTAATAAAAAAATCGTTTTAATTTCTTGTTTTGTATTAATAGTTCACTGACTAACTTTCAAGTTTCATTTTTTTTTATACAGTTCAATAAGTACATCTTTATTTTTTTTTTTGTAAAAATGAGTGGCAAGAATTAGAAATTTTCTTTTTTTTCTCATAGAAAAAGTCATATTTTTTTCTACCCAAAATTCTATTTTAGTTATTTTAAAATTTTTTTTTGAATAGTTATTAAAAATAGTTAGCGTTTAATTCCACTACTTTCTCCACACTTTCGAAATCTAAATCAAAATTAATAATTATTGCTCTATTTTTATTAATATTTTGATAAGATAGCTGATAAAGAGAGAACCTAACCATATTCTAAGAACCGGACAAAAAGCGTCCAGTCGAAAGTCAGTTAGTGGGACAAGGGAATATTTAGCTCCAAAAAGGGACAATCCCATTTTTAACGAGACGTATGGTCACCCTAGGCTAAGTGAGAAGGTTAAGTGAGTGATAACTCGTGTTTTATCGTAGAGGGCCATGCGATTCAGTAGGAATTAGACAGAATATGTTGAGATAATTAGAGATATGATTTATTAGCAAAGATAACTTCTGCAATAGATTCATCGCTTTATGCAAGGTGTAAACAACAGAATGCGTTGAGGATGTATAGTACAGAGTTAGATAAATAAGATAAATGGTGGTAGGGTTGAAGCAACAATGTGAAGTAGCTTACATTTTTAAAAACTGATCCGTAAAAAAGCCACATTTGTTTCAACCTCAACTTTAGTCAACAATCGACGAGCAATTCAAATTGAGCAGTCGTGTACGTAGGTATCGACTATAGTTTGATGGTAAATTGTTTAGTTATTTTTTCAAAAAATAAAAAAAAACATTTGGGTCTAAAATATAATTTTATTCTTATGTTATGAAACATCAACACTGTTTTCTGACAACCTTTCTATAAAATGTCTTTGTTAAAATATTTGTTTTCAGGTACCTAGAACAGCAACATTCCAAATATTTTGCCAACGATGACTACGAACCTGCAACTGATACGAGCGAGACAGAAGTATCGTTAACATAATCTATTTTTCACATCACTAAAAATTCATCCTCTCAATTCTTAGTTTTCTTCCTATTTTGTTATAAACTAAATTATTTGAGCAGTGAAGTATAATTTTATGTATTTTATAATGTGCTCAGAATTTATATTTGAATTTTTTTCTACGTCATCCATCGCACATTCAACTTTTTTCCTCTTTTTATCTTTTGACTTATCAATTTTTTTTTTTTTTATGACGTAACTGACGTTTGGTCGATAATGTACATCAATTTTTAGTCATAATATTATTTGTATTTTTACTAGTTGTCCAAATGTATATTTTTTCAGTCAATTATCTATTTTGTATATTGTCATTATATTTTTTGTTCAATTTTATTCGTAAGCCAACTAATAATTATATTTTTACATCAATTATTGTCACTTGCTATTATTGAATGTGCCAATATTTTTCCTTTTTTAGTATAAGATAGTACCTACAGTTTGGTTAGATGTTCCTGAGTGGTACCATAAATAAATAAATTGTATCCATACTCTTTTTAATCCCACCTTAATTTCTACTCTACGCTTGTACGAACGGTCCATCTGTTCAGGTCAAATTTATTAAAACGAGTTATTATTATTCTTTTAAGTAACTTTTATATTAATTGTATACAATACACCTTGTGTTATTTTTAAGTGATACTAGCAATTTTTTGTGTTGCATGATTTAATTGTATTTTTAAGCTTGTGTCAATACGAATGCCAAATAAAATATTTATTTACTTTTGTCTTAAAATTGTTTAAAACACTTTTTTTTAACTTGAGCAATTATTATAAACTATAATGATTTCCGATTTTATAAAGACGAATGTAGTAAAAAACATAATAGTTAAGGTTCGAATGATTTTTCATAAATATTAATTTATAGAAATAACGATTGATAAAATGAAATAAAATAACCAGTATACAGGTATTTTTATGAGTTATATGTGCAAGCATTTAGTGAAAAGATGGCAATATGTACTTTGAGTGATTACATGATTATAATAATTAAAGTATTGAACAAATTAAAAACAAAGTTAGATGTTTAGAGTTTGAATATTTGTTCCACACATAAATTGTCATTTATTGGTAAATAATCAAATATTTTTTAGACCTGGTTACTGAATGGCTTTAGGTGTTATTCTTTTTTTAAAATTAATGTGCTTTTATTTAAACAATATTACTGCACGACAATTACAGGCGTTAGGTCCTTATCGAGGCAAAAAATGTGTTTCCCTAATCCAAAGAAGTTCGATTTATGGACATAAAATTTTGATTCATTTAGAAAATCCACTCGCACACACATTAGATGATTTGGCATGGAGTGACTATAAAAAGTAGTTTTTCCAAATAGGCAATAGTTATTTAACTTTCAAATACAAAAACTTTATCTTCAAACAAAATCTGTAGTGTTACCCTATCAAATTGTTTATAGGGGGTTATCTTATGTATTTTATAGAGCAAGAATTAAAATGGGTACATTCATTTATTATTATTTTTTTTTTGCTAAATCTGATTCGGGCCTTAGATTTTTTCAAGCACGTTTAGTTATTTTTCAAATAACCTCTAAAAATGTGAAATAAACCGCTTTGTGTATTATTTTTAGCATGTTCGATACGGTTGCATAATTATCTAAAATATACTTCAAATAGAGTATTTGTGTTTAGAACTAATCTAAAAATTACTTAACAGTTTTTACAATTTTTTTTTTTTAAACCAAAATAAAAATTTTAATTTTGTTTTTCACAAATAATTTTTTACAATACACAAATACACTTTTATTTTGTGTATTGTAGTTCAAAAATGTACATGCTAATGAAAATAGTAGGCCAATTTCGGATTCATTAAATAGGTATATCCTATTAAAGTAGTACTTTTTTCACTCTCAATTAAGACCGCTTTGGCTGGCATAACTTGAGCATTACAATCAATTTAGATCTTAAGAGAGACACTATTGTGACGGTCGTTCCTTTTGATGGTTTAATTTACATGGTTCAATGGGCTAGGCATATATAGGTGTATCACAATGATCCGACAGCTTCGCATATAAATTGTATGAAAAATCTGTTAGATGACTGATACACCCTGTATACTATAAAGAGCCTGTCAATTAGTGTATTATTTAGATTGGGTCCTGTCCCTACATCCTGTCCTTGTACCTACGGTTTAACAAATGAGCCGTTTTATAATTCTACAATAGAACTTTGATGTATTATAAGTTAAAACGAGTCTTGTCTGACCGTTTCAAAAATATTTATTTTTTAAGATTATTTTTCTAATAAGAATTCTTGCCCTATTTTAATTTTTAGACCACGATAATTAGAGTTACAATATTATATTATTAGCAATTCCGTTTATTAAACATACATTTATTATTTAATTGCTAAAAATGAATTTACTGTGTTAGTTCACTATACAAACTTACAGACCTCGCCATGTAAATGGATTCGGAAGTTACTATTATATCAGTGGCGTAGTTACGGGGGGGGATTAGGGTGTCATATCCCCCCCCCATGACCTTTTTTTTTTACTGGCTATAGGCTCAACAAAATATTTATGTACTTATTTAACATTATTATAGTAAAACCCCGAATCTCCTATGTACCTATATAGTTTATAAATATAACTAAAATAATAGCAGTCGGTTGAGTTTTTTTTATTGCGGAGCGACGATGCACATCAACAATGTCGTCGTATAATGTACGTCAATAATCCAACAATATTATACTTGTGTAAATGCTCTGAAAATAACTGATGGATTTATACACGTTATCGGAATTTTCTTAACAACTTTTTGTCTCATTCGATAAACGGTATGTAGGCATTAAGATTAAGCATGTGGTCAGTGGTAACAAATTACTATCAGCAGTGTGAGCAACTGGATAATAGTTGACAACAGTTTTCACTGTATTATGTATACTGTATAGTGTATTAAAACATAGTTGTGAATTGTGATACGTGAATCATAGTAAGTCAACTAGGTACACGAGTTTAGACTTAAGTTATTTTATTATTTAGTCGTGTCATAAAGAAGACAATTTTTAAGTCTAAAAATGGAAGGAAAAAGAAAAAAATGTAAAAATACTAGAAATACACTTTTTTCATATTTTTCAAAAAAAAATCGTTCTATTGAAAATAAAGAAGATTGTAATGAGGTAAGTATCTTTATCGTTTTATATTTTGTTTCATCACTCCAATTTTTGGTAATTTGGTTTATTTTGTAAAAGAAGCAATATAAAAGCAATACGAAATTGTTTAGGTATTGTTGAAAAATTATACAATTTTTTCAATACTCCCAAACGAAATCATGTGTTATTATCTACTATCAAAAACAGTAATGTTGATCAAAAAATAAAAACATTAAAAAGGCTATTTGCAACTCGATGGGTGCAAAGATACGATGCGATTCATGATTTCATTGAGCTTTTTAAGTTTGTAGTAGAAGCTTTAGAATGAATATCAGATTGGAAGGATTCGTCTGCTACGGATGCATCAATAATTCTAAAATCAATGGACTCTGAATTCCTAATTTCAGTTAATATTGTTCAGGTAAAAACACAATTTTTAATTAAAAAGAAGGTATCTTAAGTCTATTGCAATTACCTGATGTATTTTTCAGCTAATGTTTTCATTTGGCTTACCGTTATGTAAATAATTACAAAAAACCAAAATTGACTTAAAAGAAGCCATTGATCTCGCACAAGATACTGTCAATGAGTTATGTACATTATTGTTAGTTACATGCTGTTATGTTTATTACAAAAAAAGAGCTATGTACATTATATTATATTATATTACAAACAAAATAAATGTACTTAAAAATTAAGTAGTTTGTATTTTTGTGTGTACAAAAATGTCTATCCCCCCCTAAGACAAATTCCTAATTACGCCACTGTATTATATTAACTACCCTTGTGCAGACTTGGTTATTATTTTAATACTATATATTGAAATATCAATTTAAATGATAATTTCAAAAAAATCTGTGTCTAAATGAATAATAAATAGCTTATAAAAGTTGTAATAATAATTAAATTTAGAAATGTATTTAATTAAAAATTCAATAAATTTAATATTTGCCAACCTGAAAAAATATAAACTAAACCACCTAAAATATTTGAGTCTTTATTTTAGAAATGCTGAACCGGCTATTCGATTAGGTCGTCATTCAAGTAAGCGAAATGGGTAATATTATGGAAAAATGTTTTTATATAAGAGAATATAATATATTTTATTATTTTGATGCGCTGAAAAAAAAAATAATCATTTTCCACGCGGATGCCATGTTGTAACATACCTGGATATTATAGGTTTTAATTTTTTTTTAAGTTTCTTTGGAATTTGAAATGCCAACTGGCGTGTGAAAGGGTCAAATTTCTTATAGACTAGGTATCTATACAATTGAGTACAGAGTGTTCGGTTGTACCTACCTACACACACGGTCATTGCCGTCCAACGACTACCTACCTGAATAAAATACCCTGTAGGCTATAGTTTATAGGTACCTACACCGGATAAATTTCATTATTATAGGTAATATATGAGTATGATATTTTATTATGTCTAGATGCCTACCTAATTGTTGTGAATAAAATATTCCATATGGGTCAAAACTCCAAATATGAACAAACGTTTGAACAGACCACCAGTCAATTTTTTTTTCGATTATTTTGGTCATGGGCGTAAAAAGTATTTTGAGTTTTTGCCTTGATACTTCTTCATTATCATTATTTAATCGTATCTTCGGCCTTAAAAAAAAAATATATATATATATATGTATATATTTATTAAAAATAAGTTTTTTATGTAAAATAATCTCAGCTTTCTAAAAAAAAAGGGAAAATTACCTAATTTTTACACATAATTATTTTAACTATTTTTAATACTGTGGTCGTTTTTATATGAATTTTGACCTCTTGTTTTTATGGAGATCCCAATTTGAAATTTACACATATTATGTAAAATTTCCTCGGCTTTCTGAAAAAAACTATTAGAAAAAATCTCAAATTTTTGGTAACATGAAAAAAACAAATTTTTACATTATAAATTCAATTCTGATGACTTTAACATAATACTTATGTATAATAATATTATGTTTTTGGTTAAAGTACAAAACCGACAAAGTTGTCTACATAATATTTTTTCCACGATTAAAAACATTCATTAAACGCTTATAAAATTGTTCAATAACACAATACAACGTTGTTATATTTTTTTTAATTTTTATTTTTGGGACCTACAAGCTACAGCTACATATTCTGTTTAACTTATTGCTGTTATTGTAATTTTAAAATTGGCAATTGACCATGTTGTTTTTTTGTCAATTTTTAATATTCTTCACGGTTTAACAGCGTTCTATTTATCCTACTCTATATAGCTGCTAAGTAAAGTTTCTTTCAATAAATCTAGAATTCAGTCAACATTACACCACTCTAAACAGAAGACTGTTGATAATTGTTTTGCTTTTATAAACAGGATTTTCATAAAAGCATAGTGCTATTCTGGACAGCCTTCTAATTTTTATCGTTTTTAAAACTGTCCAGTGTACTTATATTATTAAAATTTGCGTGTAGTTTTGTTATATTTAATGTTTTTATATTTTTTTAAATGTTATTTGTATGTTCCCAATTGATATAAAAACAAACTACTAGTTCTACACTAACTCTAGATTATTAGATTAATATAAAATGTATGTACTTGAAAGTTAGACAATCATAGTAGCTAAAATACATATTATTGCTGTGTCAATAAGAATATAAGGTTGTCGGCCTGGGAAAAATAGGATTTTTTGCTCTAGAATAATGGTTAAAACCCTCTACCCAAAAACTACTAACGTTAACATATTATTTCATTCCAACTGTTCGCTTTGTCGACAAACGGGGTCCTTCTTTCAACAAAAAAAAATAGTATGTTTAAACAGGGGTCGGACCCTCGTTCGACCCTTCTTTTCCCCAATGCATTATTACCGACCGGCTGTGAACCTGACTGGAGCACAATAATCCTTCAAAACACAAAATATACAGGGTGTGCCTCAAAGATCTGACAAACGAATAATTTTTGTTCTGGTGAATATTTTTAAGATTTTTATTTCAACATTTATTTATGCACATTTGCGCTTTAAGCGCCGCGTTATTTATGGCAGTTTTGGATAATTATTTTTTAAGTTATTAAAGGTCAAAATTTAAGACGGGTAGGGTTAGTTAGCGTAGGTAACGAAAAAAATAAAAATAAAATTTATAAAAGTAAAACAGTTGAGAGAAATACGAACCGTGGTTTTTATAATGCAAATAAATATAAATAAATTTAAAAAAATGTTTTTTAAAAAATATTTACTAGAACAAAAGTTATTTTATTTGTCAAATCTTTGTGATACAACTTGTATACATATACTGTACATACAGTGTGATAAATTCAACGTAAGACACTCATTTTCCTAGAGAATATTTGCAATTTTGAAAACATTTTTGTTTATTTTCTATTCATATTATTATAAAATTACTAAACATTTACCATTTTTAATATTTTCCACATCTCTGTCGAAACTTAAATGTTAGCATACAAATTTCATTAGGTATTTAAATTAGAAATAATTTGCTGACCGATTTGACTGATCGGTAACCGGTTTTTGATGGTCACTTTTTGAGTTATTAAACATTATAATTTAAGACGGGATTAATCTACCGCTTTTCAAAACGCATGCATTCTACCTTATGGTTATCGTCCAGTCAAAAATTGTCGGCAAATTATTCATAATTGAGTAAATTAAACACCATTAAAATGATCCGGTGCAAAAACCGGCTACATCCATATTTTGACAGACAAAAGAAAATTAATCGTCCCGTTTACCATCCTATTGGCGGGGAAAAACGCGTTTTGTACTATCTTTGTAGATACATTTTTCCATGAATTTGATAAAAACCGTAGACAGCCGGTTCTCGCATCGGGCAGGGAGCACGACACGGAGCCACTCGACAAACAGCCACCCGAAGAGATACCAACATGTACAATATTTATGTAAAATGTACGATTATTATTTGTGTATGTTGTGCGGCCGACACCACATATTATAACGGAGTAATAGCAAAAAATGTAATTTCCAAATTGTACATCAATAAAAATAAAAACAGTAACTTTGTAGAAAATATTATATTTTTATTAAAACCCCTATTGTACAGTAGACATTGTTACTATGTTCATTGTAAACATTTCAATTTACTCAACAGGATTTATTGTTAACTCATGCTATTAATAATAATTATTGTTTCTAAATACTTTTATTCTATTATTATAAATAATTATACGTTTTTATATTATTGATACTTATTTATTAATATAATACATAGGTAAAAAAATTATGTATATTGCAACGATATTAATTGAATAATATTTTAACTTGCTTTCATGTATTCCAATTAAACTACAAATATATTTTAAATATAAAACAAATGAAGTTATTGAACATTGTTTAATTTGTGTGCATTTTCATGAGTATCGAAATGAACGATCCATGTATATATTATATATACAACTAAAAAGTATTTGATAAAGGTTTTTACTTTTTATTGACTTAGAACTAATTATTAAAAACTCAGAAGCAGAGGGTTAGAATTAGATAAATACCGATATAAAAATCCCAAAAAAGTACATTTTTAGCTAATTGGCAAATGTGTATATTTTCCACCCATCTATATAAATTTGATTTTTTTATCTGATTAATTATTTCTATTTTTATTATCTATATTTATATATATACACTGAGTTACACGGAAAGTGGCGCACTTGAAATAAACTATTAATTTTAAATGTTATGACTTCCACTTGACATTTTTATGCTTAAAATAAATAAAATTCAATTTATGACACCGTTATTAATGTGCTAGCATATGATTTTTTCGTCTTATCACATAAATTCCTACGGGTAAAGCAAAACAGATCTGAAAAGGATATCTACGGATAATTCAATGGTTAGTTCATTTTACGTTCTCGGCCTTCGAACACGAAAAAACTAATTTTGGTGGACAATTAACAATAAATAAACAATTTAAAGTGAAAAAAATGGTGTTAACTAGTGAACAAATTGCCCGTGCTGTGGCCTTGATCGAAGATGGGCGCAGTCAAAGGTACGCGGCCCGTATTCTGGATGTACTGGAAAGTACACAACGCCAATACACATGTCACTTAAATTTAGCTAACTTTTAACTTGTATATTATAATAGTGCGAAATAAGGAAATCTGTGTTTATAAATATAAATTTAATATATTTGAACTTTTTTGTTGTTTGTGCATTTATACATAATATCTTTGATTAATGATAATCAATGATAATATTATGTATATTATATTATAGCACCTGAGTTAATTTGGATTGTTTTTAAGAAGTCATGTGAATTTACTACTCAATAAATTCGTTATAGTTTGACTTGGTTTATATTTATTTTAATATAGATTGTATTATAAACTATTAACTATTAACTCCAGCCTTCCCCTTGTATCTGACCTTGTTTACACATAAACTGGAGTGATCTATTTTATATATTAGCTGGACATTAGTGATAAGTCTGATGAGTGTATCATATCTAGACCCAAAAGAACCATACCGGTTATTTTAGACCCCAAAAAACTACTGCCGGCTTAATAATATATAAACATTTTATCCAGCATCGGCAAGGCGCCAGTCTACCATAGGTTGTCCCTGTTTGAATTTACTATTGTGTAGCTAAGTATAAACAAATACTAACAATTAAGCATTGGTAGTATATATGGAAAAAAAATGTCAACCACAAAATAAAAAAACCGTACGAGTTTTTAAGTTAGAACTTTTACTGGCTATAGCTTCGAGAAAAAGAGTCGGATCGAGTTGAAATTTATAAGAAATATTTATTTGGTATGCCCGCGCACGTCAGTTTTGTCAAATTCAAAATATACCCATCTCCCGCCCCCCTAGGGGGGGTAAAAGTTTTTTTGTTTTTCGGGGTTTTTAGCCGTAATTTTAAAACTTTTGGGTTGAAAATTTGCCAGTAGTTGGAACTCATATGTACCCATAACATATTAAACGGGAAAAAAATTCGGCACTACAGTTTTTTTTTAATTGCCGGGAAACTGTGTTTTCGCAGATTTCGTATATTTTAACAAAAACACCTAAAATCTTTAAAAAAAATTGATCAAATCATTAAAACAATTTTATTTATATCTATGCAGAATGATACTATTAGGTTTTGTGCTCAAGTACCACTCTTGACTTAAAGTTTACACAAAGTTCATTTTTTTTTTTTTTTTTTAACTAAAAACCCAGTGTACCAGATGTGAGAAACGAACAGACACTAAGAACTATCAGTTGGTAACGTCTATCCGTGTTAGATTAGGTTAGGGCCCAATGAACGGTATCATAATATTGTGTTTATTACATGATATCACAGGCGACTAAATCGTGTGACTGATTATAGTAGACACTCGATTTATTGGGAAAAAAACCTGTCCGTGTACTTATTAAGACACTTAATGATTCTGATACGACAAAACCACTGTCGTTATCTCGTTATTTTATAGCCTGCGTTATATAACCTTACCGAAGGTTAACTATGAGTATTTAATGTCCAACTACCTGCAAATAATGAAGAGGACTGTTGTTTTTTGGATTCAGATTAAGTGTTGGTTTTTATGCAGTATACCGACTCAAAATGTTTTTTTTATTACACAATTTGTTTAAAGGAAAACTAATGTTTTGTGTATTGTTATACTGTTATTCATTTAAAGAGATTCACGCTTGATTGTTTAAATTGTCTAATATTAGATAATCTGCTTCGTGCTAATTTTATTTTTTTAGTTTATCAACTTGTAGCTCTAATTTTGTGTAAAATATTTCATTATTTTATTAATAAGTACTATTACTATTAAGATAAATTTTAATAATAATTAAGTCATAAATGATAATACTTTATTTTATGACTAGATCAAATCTCGTGAACATTTAACATCATGATACTGCTCCCATGCTATTATTAAAAAAACACAATTTTTAAAATCTCCATAAAAGGTTATTGTTAAATAACAGGCAACAGCCGACTGCTAGTGGCTATACACGTTAGTAATATTTAACTAATAAGTAATAAATGTAGGTAAAATTTATTGTTTTCTCCATCACAGTACCAGTATACGATTTATTTTAATTTAAATGTAAGAAAATCGATTTTTCTTTAGAAAATAACAAGAAATTATTATACAGGATGAGGCAGTAAAACGGCGATTTTCTAATGTATTTAAATGGTAAAACCCGTTTCACTATCCCACCCTTTACATTTTAAGGATCTATGAAAAGGTTTTTTTAGTTGCATTTTATTTTGTACATTGTCAATCTAGTAAAATAGAAGTATAATATAGCTTTGAAATAATATAATCTGTGAAGTATAAATAGTTTGTGTGAGATTGCTTTAATGGAAGTATATAATACATAAATATTAATTTTATTGAGAATAAGCGATTATAATTTAAACTATGGAGTACAAACGATTGAAACATGAATCGTCGACCGTTCCAACAAAATATAACAAGACATTGTATATGTGTTATTTGGTCCACTAAGTTTTTGCAAAAAAAAAAAAACCAGTACAGTGGGGTCGGGGCATAGTGGGGACGGAGCATAGTTGGGTCGGGGCATATTGGGGACGGGGAGGTCACAGGTTTACAGGAATTTTTAAATCTGAAAGTGATAAAATCACTTTCGAAAAAACGCTTCGATGCAAATCGGTAGTTAGTATTTTCAAGCCAGTACAGTCCAAACCAAGCACAGTATAAACCAGCAAAGTTAGAAAGTCTTAAATGAAGGTTCTGTATTTACAAATGAGCATCAAAGCGTTGATTTAAAAGCGATTTTATTCAATTTTATCACTTTTATTTATAATAATTCTTGTAGACCCGTGACCTCTCCGTTTCCTCATTGCTTTGATTACATTATGCCAATACTCTACTGTACTAGTCCTCTCGGATAAAATCGCTTTCAAATAAACGCTTTGATGCTCATTTGTAAATACAGAACCTTCATTTAAAACTTTCTAACTTTGCTGGATTATACTGTGCTTGGTTTGGACTGTACTGGCTTGAAAATACTAACTACCGATTTGCATCGAAGCGTTTTTTCGAAAGTGATTTTATCACTTTCAGATTTAAAAATTCCTGTAAACCTGTGACCTCCCCGTCACCACTATGCCCCGACCCAACTATGTTCCGTCCCCACTATGCCCCGACCCCACTGTACTGGTTTTTTAGATTGCTCTTGTTCAATTTGTTTTGTGTCGCCTGGAGTCATAATATAATACTTATTTATGTTTTTTAAGCATTAATTAAAATTTTTTTGTTTCAAGTGTAGACAACCTATCAAGTATACCGCTCTAATTGTGAATTGCGTACTGACTGGTTGGATCCCCAGTATTCAACTATAATGTACCTGTACACTGTAGAGTAAAATCTAGCTAGAGTAGACTTGGTCTAGTTAGACTGCTCTAGCTGTGTATGTACACTATAAGGAAATTTGCCCTAGATAGAGCAGTTTCTGAGAGCGCGTAGAGCTAATCTACCTAGAATATTATATTAGATTAGAACTAAAATAATAGTCTATGACCTGTGTACATTTGTACATGATATTTCTGTCGAGAGCATTTAGAGCGTAGTTGATGATAATACTTTGTACGAAAAATGTCGGACCGAAAACCGGTTTGCAGCTGCAGTTGTAGCGTATACAATTTAATTTAAAAAAAAAACAGGAGACTTAAAAAAAGAAAAGAACAAAGAGGTTCTGGGTAAGAAATTTCACAGAAGATAGTGAAAATTTCATTTGGCCTTTAATTGTCTGTCTCCTCTGAGTATTTGTAACTGTCCATAATGAACCTGTAGTTTGTGTTTCTGTGTATAATGTCGAAGATGGGCGATGGCACTGTCTGCTTAATTGATACTCTATAGACGCCTGTGATCAAAGTCACACTTTTGAGTATTTATTTGGTTTAGCTGTAGAGTCAATAAACAAATGTAAAACAATTGATTGTAAAGTAAGAAGTATGGTCACCGACAATGCATCCAATATGAGTAAAATGAGGTATGAATTAGTAAAATCTGATATGAATAGTGGAACTTCTAAAAACTTGGATATTATAACATATGGCTGTCCAGCTCATATTTTAAACTTATTAGCTCATGATATGGAAAATAAAAAAGTTAAAGAAAATATTAAAAAGTAGTAAAGGTTTTTGAGAAGAGTGGCATATATGACTCAAGGTTGTTGGATTCAGGAAATAGGTTCATTAGTCATGGGTAAACATCCAGCTTTAAAAAAAACAAGAACAATACTGATTGTGAGTGATTCTTTTAATGGCCCATACTAGTAAACTTTTTAAATCAGGGCTGTGCGCTTTTATTTTGAAAAAGTTCTTATTCTAACATACTTTTTTTTAGGAATTCTTTTGATGCAGTTTATACAAGAACTTTTTTGTTAGACTTTTTATTATTAAGTTGTTTCGAGAACTCCATCATAAGAACATTTATAAAAAAAGTTCTTCAAAAAACTTTTTGAGAATTTGTTCTGATCTTTAAATATTATTTAACTACATTAACATTCTGTAAGTGATTTCAATAAATTGAATTAATTTTTCTATTAAAAAAAAAAATTATACGTGAATTAAAATACCTAAAAATGTAAAACTGTTTATTTCAAAATTGATTATCCATGAATCGACATTTCCAGCAAATTATTCTTAACTTAAAAAAATGTTAATGAAATATAGTAAATGTTTCCATTTAAGTTTCAAAAGTTAATAAAACTCTAGAAAATACTAAAAAGATAAACTTTGAATACTGTTCAATAATGTAATAAAGTATAAACAAAAAAGTTAAAAAAAAACCTACAAAATTGTAATAATTTTAAAAGAAAACTGGAGTATGGCGTTAAAAGAATCAACCGGTAAAAATTAGAACAGAATGTATAATTTATTTATTTATAATTACAAATTGAATTAGATAAGTTCTTCAATGATGTACCTCCTGTTGGATAATTGCTTCATCCCTTTCAACCACCGCCACTTATTAGAGATCAAAGAGCACGTGGTGGTAGACGACGACAACTCGTTCCTATTGTCGTACCAGAACTGGCACCAGCACCAAGAATGAATCTTGCACCGGCACTAATGCCTATACGTGCGTCGGCACACAGATCAATATTGACACGTACACCGGTAACCTGCACAACCTAGGGTTGTTGTACCAATAACAGCTCCTAGAGCAATAATTCCACCATCACTTCGGCCATCATTGCCAGTGGCTAGAGCTACACGCGCACCAGCACCGAGAATTCCAGCACACATACCAAGAGCCATTCGGTCAATAGCACCTAGAGCAGAACCAGAGCCCATAATTGTGACTTTACCTGCTCCTACATCCATGAATCCAATAGAAATCGAAGGTATGCAACTCATATTATTCAAAATATTATAAGAGTTTTATTAATTTAGAATTTATAGTTGTTGGTCCCAATGAAGAAGTTGCTGATGACTTGAATCAACTTGAAGATGAAGGTATTGTGGCGGCGGTGCTCACGCATTCATTGTGGTGTCCCTCACTGGGCAGGACAACCTGTTTAGGAGAAGAGACTGCCATCCCCTCTTTCTAAGCATGGTAGAAATGTCGGAGGCAGACTAGAGTCACGGGCGAGTAGTAACGGTCAGGTGTAATCGTTACAACTCTATAAACCAGTACAGCATGAAGTAGTATATGTAAGTGAGAAGTAGTAAGGGATGTCCAGTATTTACAGATAAAAATACAAATATCGTTAAAACCATTGTATCTAATGACAATTATGTACTTAAAAATAAATTTTCACTATGGATTTTTGAGAAAATTGTTTAAGTTTTAGCCCCATGTTAGATCTGCCTTCGGTAAGATTTTCAAACCTCAATCCATAAAATTTTGCACGAAAAAGTGAAATAAAAAAGTCTATCCCTTCTAGGGTTTATGATATTTTTTCGGTTTGTCAATGTTTAAAAGATATTTTATACAAATTTGAAACTAACTAGACCTATTGATACCTATTGATTAGACCTATTTTTAAAAAAGTTATGGAGCTTATCTCATTGTATTTTGAAGGGGAGGGGATGAACTTTTTAAATTTTTGGTCCAATAAAGTACCTTACGATTTCTGATCTATAGTGTTCCTATACAAAAAAGTTGGTTCAGTAGTTTTAAAGATTATAGGTGCCTACAGACACGAAAAATTTAAAAAACATCATTGTAAATACAATACTTTCTAAGCTTCGCATAGTAGCTAAAAAAAAATATAGTAATACTCACTGATATCAATAGGTGAAGAATATGACCGATGCATTGTTTGCTTGGAACGGAGGGAGGAAATTGTTGGGATCAATATTCTTTTACCGTGTGGCCATGGATGGTGTTGTGATAATTGTAGCGATAGGTTGACCAGTTGCCCTATTTGTAAAGCGAGATTGCCTTCCACTCTACAAATAAACATAATGTTACCTAGAGTGGGTAATCACAGTAAGTGTAAAATAAATTAATTATGTAGAAATACCATAAATTTGTCAATAACTCTAACAGGCTCATGGATGCACAATAATAATAGCCTTCTCGATCCGACTGGGACTAGTTGCCTTCAATGTTGGAGGCAATGGAGGGATGCACCTCAAGGCATACGATACATATATGTAGACTGTGGTCATGGGCGGTTTTGTGTAGACTGCATCAGTCCTATACCTGATATTTGTGAGGTGTGTAATGAAGAGGTAGATGAAGCGGCACAACTATTTATTTCTTGAACCATTTTTAGATTATTTTTTTTTCCTACAAATTAACGCTAATCAGATTTGTTAAAAGTATATAAATATGTGTAACAGTAATATAAATGAGAACAATACAATTATATAGTAAAATTGTTTTAGCTTTTTTGTGAAACTGAAAGCTAACGATTTCACAATTATGTGATTTTTATATCTTTTTTTAATTGTATTATGTGATTTTTATATCTTTTTTAATTATATTATGTGTTATTTTATACTTTTTTAATATTATACAGATTTTTTATTTAAATAATTATTACTTAAAAGATTAAAGAGCCCACGTTTAAGAAGTTATTATAATAAATGTAATAATATAATTTCATTATGATTTACATATACCATATATATAAAAAAAAATGAGTTATATAGAACAGAATAGTAAATTAATTATTATTAAATTTATAGAAATAGAAATTTCACAGAACTTTTTTAAAAAGAAATTCACGGCTCTTTACTACCTGAAAGTATTCGATGTAGTATTGTTGGATCTAGCGGTTCAGGAAAAACAAATGTGATGTTTAATCTTCTTACACACATGAATGGTTTAAAATTTCAAAACGTTTATTTGTATACAAAAACTCTTAACCAAGAAAAATATATTTTTTTGAAACAAATTTTTGATGGTCTAGAAGGTGTGAAGCTGTTTACATTTACGCAAGCTGAAGAAGTAGTTAAACCATAAATAACGAAGCCAAATTCTATTTTTATTTTTGATGATGTTTTGTGTAATACTCAAATACCTATTTAAGATTATTTTAGTATGAGGAGGCAGTTTGGTGCTAATTCAGTTTCTTTTTAGTTCTTTAAAAGTGTTAAAAGATAGCCCAACCGATTCGATCCAACATACTAAACGATTAAGATCGTCTTGAAGAAGTTTACAATCATCTTCAGATGTAATTTCCATATAAAGTTTTATGTCATCAGCAAACAAAAGTAATTTAAAATGTAAAAGAACTGAATTAGTATTATTAATAAACAAAGAAAATAACATAGGCGACAGTATAGCCCCTTGAGGGACACCAGAGGGAGGAATGATGATATTTGAAGAAAAACCACCCATATTTACCTGTTGTTTTCTATCACGCAAATAGGAATTAATTCAAAAGAGGAGAGGGTTCACCGGAACCATTATTAACTAATATTTTTGAAAGGATAGAATGGTCAACTCGGTCAAATGCTTTTCAATGTCTGTGTAAATAACATCAACTTGAGCACCTTGACGAAAAGAATCCATTAAAAACGAATTTAGGACAAGAGCGCAAGTTGATGTAGAACGACCAGGGCGAAAACCATGTTGTTCATCAATAAGGCACGAGTTAACAGAAGGTTTTTTGGACTTAAAGACAAGGGACTCAAATAATTTAGCAATGTGGGAAAGGCAAGTAATAGGACGGTAATTCTCTACTTTAGATGGATCACTCTTTTTTAAACGAGGGTAAAATGTACTAATTTTCAAGCACTCTGGAAAAACATCTTCATTTAATGATTTCTTAAATATAAGCCAGAGAGGCCAACAAAGAGAAAATCTGAGTTTGTAAAGGAAATCCTAAGGAATCCCATCAGGCCCAACCTTAATGACCCCGCGAAGCATATTTAAGCCAGATAAGACTTCGTCAAGAGAGAAGAAAGCATTATTAGGAAGATCAATAGGTAAAGTATTCGCAAACGGTACAATAAATGGGGTATTAAGAGACCCATAAGTAGATCTAAAAAACTTACTAAACAAGTTAGGAGCTTCAACTTTATCTGAACAAAAAATATTATTTAAACTAATCACATCTGGAATTCTCGGGGTATACTTAAGTTTATGAATAAATTTCCAAAACGACCTATGGTTATTTGTGAGGGAAACTGCTGAATGGTTTAAAAAAGAACGGTAACAATTATAATATTATAATTATAAAGTTTTAGATTTCCACGGCTATGCAATACAACCTTTAGTAATTGTATTGGAAATTAATTACTAGTTTATTTGCACGGTCTATATATTATAAATTTTTTTTCTACATTTTATACAAATTTATCGTGCTGGCTATATAGTTTTTATTATACGTAGCTATTAGTTTGTTGCAACTAATTCACGGTCGAGTTGTGGCTTTTAGTGTCCGTTGATAAATCCGTCAAATTATTTGGTTCGTACACATTTTTGTGCACAATGAGCGACAAGAAAATGTCGGTTGTCAACAAGGCGCCGTTTAAGGCTACTGTGAGTATGCCCGTGTTGAAAATGAGTGGAAACGGCAACGAGCAGCAGGGTGTGCAACCATGTTTTGGCGAGGGCAAGAACCCCCCACGCATGTCGACGGTCAAGACAATCGGTAGCTTTCAGATGGGCGAAAACCCCGGAGACTCTGCAAAGGCCGGTTCTTCCACAACACCTGTCATTGAAGAAAAAGACGGCGAATTCCGCACAGCCGATGAGATTGGCTACCGTCCGTCCAGCAAATAGATAACAACTATGTAACAATAATTATTATCTGTTCACTAATTTGACTGAAGTATATAATATATACCTAAATAAAACGAAACATTATAGGAGAGTTTTCATATACAAATTTACACACAAATTAGTAACAAACCCACACAATCGCTAACCAATTGTATTTTTTTGAGTATAGATGAATTTTTACATGGTTTTTCAGCGTCTTCGCGCTACTGGATAAAATAAAATTAGGAATAAGTAAAAACATTTCCCCCCCAAATAGAATCTGACCTTAAATCATAACGGTAAGCTCATAATCAAAATGTATTCTGATTTATTTTTCTACATCTTGTACATTTTTAATACGTTTATCTGCGATGCGGAGATGAGACATTTAAAGACATTTAAACTATTATTTTATAACATTAAAAAAATTAATAAAAAACTGTCATGTTTGGATTTGTTAAAAACCAAATGTCAAAAAGTTGTATACTTATACTAACAACTTTAGAGGTGAAAACCAAAACAATACAATGCTTAGATACTGGCAAACTCTTCTAATAAAAAATGTCATTACCAATAATAAACAAATACTTTCTAGAAGGGAGTCAGTTTTTTTCACTGCAACAGACATTGTAGAATGTTTGCAGCTGTTCAATTATTAGCCAGAAACATGATATGTTTACTAGCCACCATAGATACTAACTTGATCTATAGACTATAACACTACTCTAAATTTATTCGTTAATTCAACGAGACATGAAAATGCTCGTTCGTGGTTGCAGACTCGACTGAAAAACTTTTTTTTGTCACAAGGTTAAAACTAAACATTATTCACTTTAGGAATCAAACAACAAAATGTACTTATTGTAACAACGTAATATTAAAATCCATGGAATATGCTGACATCCGACCGACCAACAAGTTTGTCCCTGGAAATGAACTAAGCAGCATCGAATTTTACAGCGTTCGGAACTCGAATATTATGGTCTGCCATTTTTGTGTATACATAGTATCGATACAATGTAACTGGTACTGTTTGTCTGATTATGTATATCTTTTCAGAACATTTTGACTAAAAATACTTGTAATAACTTATAAATCATTTTACTCAATTGAAAGTTATTTAATTATAATACATTTATTATTTTATTATTATATCAACAACACGAGTGTAAATAAAAACGTTATGAAAACGAATGACGAACAAACAATGCATTTTATAGACTGTTATGAAAAAGAAGAAGTTCTATGCAACACTAAATTACAATCTTACAGAAATAGAGATGCTAGAGGCGAAGCTGTGAAAAGAATAGTATTAGGCATTGAAAATTGAAGGTTTGTTATTTTTATTTGATTATGTCTGTATTTATTCTCAATTATCGATCACCTGCACACGTTCTTTTACATTGGTCCACTGGCACCGGCCCCGGTGGCGACCGTTCTCCGCTATCGCGGCACATGACACATCCGCACGTCCGACAATTGGCACTGACCGACAGGTCGCGCTGTTATACTATTTGCATTACAGACTCTACGTGTATTTTATTAGTTTTATCTTGCATACACAGATCATATAAAAACACGTAATTAATTAAATATATATTATCTATAAATAACTCTATAGCTGTAGCCGCGCTTATGAAATAATATCTATACGTGGGAGTGTGAAAAATATGTAAAGAATTATAGCTTGCGCTGCATATCGTTAGGTGCAACAACATTTAATAAGTTACAGAAAATTCACCTCATTAATCGTACTTCTCCGTCCTTAAAAGGTGGGGTACCCACGTGTATAATTATTAATTAATATTTATTTTGCAGCATTGGAGATTTGTTTATTAAACAATTTTTGGAAATTTAGTCCTGCCGTCTGACGCGGTGTACGATATCGAATAATGATTTTTTTTTTTTTTATTAGCATATGGCTTTAAAATTATAGCTACTATCTATAGCTGCTATCTACTACACATAGAGTTGACATTAGACGATGTCTGATTTGATATTGAGATTGGTCATTTGGAATATTAAAAAAAAATGACAGATTTAGCTATGTAATTTTCCTTAAGAAATAGCTCCGAGCTTGTAGAGATACATTACGATCAGTCAATGACTTATTTACTTAATACCTAATAATAATATAATTTTATTGACAAAATACTATACAAAATATACATCATTTTAATAATTATATAACAATATTGCAGCACTCCCTAACACTTACTTGTGCTGGGGTAGCGAGTTCTTATAAATTATATTATACATAATATAAAACAATACATACATATTTTTTATTAGAACAATGATATACCTCCTTTTACATTTCGGACCTCAGATAAATCTAAGTTTTTAATATATTTTTTAAATGATTTTAAATTTTCAGATTGATTAAAGTTCCTCCCCAAAGGGATATACCATAAGAACAAAATTGATTGCACGAAATAACTCTTTTATAAGATTAATTTAATATGTAGAAAAATATCCTTCAAATAGGTACTATTAATGCTATATTGATAGAACTATCCCATTTAAGTCTATAATCTATGATAAGACCAATAAATTTGAATTGAGAATGACTTTTTGCTTATTTCTATCTTATTCATTAACAGACTGTTGTTCAAAGCATATACAATTAGATCTTAGTATATTTAATTATAGATAACCTATTCTTACAAAACCAAGCATACACATTATTTAAAATCTTATTTGACTCTTAGTATAAATTTCCAATTGTTGGTTCAGATAATAAAACAGCAGTATTATCCACAAAGCTTAGTAATTGTGTGTCTATGTTTGTTTTTATTCAGATCATTTTTAAAAATATAAATGATAAAGGACCTACAACAGTATTATTCTGTTCCCTGTGGTACTCCAGAAGTTATGCCTCGAGTTTCACTATAACAATCATCAATCTTAACTTTTTAAGTTCTTTTACTTAAAAAAGATTTTAACAGGTTATTGACTTTACCTAACCCGAATATTCTAACTATTTTGGTAATCACTCGTGATTAACGCAATCAAGTCTTTTGTACATCTAGAAAAATACACATAACAACTTAATTTTTATCAATATTTTGGGTAACGAAGTTATCAACCCTAAAGAGTGCACCAGTGCATCAGTTAACAATCTACATAGTTCTGAAACCAAACTTTAAATTTGAAAGGAAAGATTTTATGTTTTAAAAAATGAAGTGCTTTTTTGAAACATTTTTCAAAATTGTTTGATCAAGGTAATGATAGTGAGATCGGTCGATAATTACTACATGCTAATTTATGACCCGATTTAAATAATGGGGTTACGATACATTTTTCTAAAGCTAAAGGATTATGACCAATTAATAAAGATTTATTTAAAATTACAATTTAACATTTATTTGGACATTTTTTTAGTAAGTAATTTTTCAAATCATTTTTATAAAAATAATTATAATTTTTAATCTTATAAGCTTACTAATTTCTTCAGTGCTCATTTGGATTAAGAAATATACTGTCTTTGTTATTATTAACATGTTTAAATTGTAAAATATCTGAATTTATAAGCTCTAATTCTAAATGATTTACCACATTTGTCATTTAACTCATTACAAATTACAGTTTTAGATTCAGTAAGAATACCAGCTTTATTTGTAATCTTATTTATTTTATTTTTATATTTGCTTGGTTTTCCTGTGATCTCATTAATAATACTTCAAGTCAGTATACTGTCAGAATTAGCTCGTTTTAGTTTTTTGTAATACATATTTTTTGACTTTCTAATCAATATGTTTAATATATTTCTAGGTATATACGCTGTAAAAAATTTTTAAATTAAAATCGAGAGGGTTATACCTCAGATAAGAAAACAGGTTTTCTCTACTTCTAATAGAAGTAATAATTCGAGTTGTAATTCACTCTTTTAGATTTAATAGTTAATAAATTATTTTATTTTGGAATTGAAAATATGAACCATATGATCTACATTAAATGTAGATCATATGGTTGATATTTTCAAATTTTACAGAATCTAAACAAGAATGCTAGTTTTCTGTTTTAATTAAAACATTTAAATGATTTACATTTATCGTGCTCATAGCTAATATTATTAGAAAAATTATAATCATTTTTTTTATTCATATGGAAGTTAGTATTTTAGTAGAAATAAAAGCACAACGATAATATGATTAACACAGTGACACACCATCACTTTTGTTTAATATTTCTAGAGTTAATAGTTTTATAGCCATTTATTTAAATAAAAAATAATTTAGAAGCCAGGTTTTACATAATACAATAATACTAAAATAATTATTTAATGAGCTCAATAAAGCTACATTGTTTTATTAGAAATATTGTTGAAATGAGCCTTAATACTAAAAATATTAATTTGAAAAACTATCATTAACTAATGAGATATCAACTATAGAATCAACATTTAACCAACATAAATCAGTTAAAACTCAGAATATTATTTTAGATATTAACAAATATGGTTTTCTCAATTATAACTATTAAGCCATGATATTTAACTATTTTGTAAACATATAATTATTTTAATTTATACAACGGAATACATTAGAAAAATCTTTGAGAATCATTATATAATAGTTAATAGAAAAATATTAATCTCAAATAATATTTTACTATGGTTTTCCCAAATGCTAGATGAGTGATCCTTTGCTTTTGTTCATTTATCCACTCTGCAGCTTTTCTAAAATTCTCATTTATTCCCGACTTCTCTTTGTGTATATTTTCTGAAATAAGTTTTATAATACAAATTATATTTAATATACCTATATGAGTATACAAACTAAATATGCATAATATTTCATAATCTTAAAAATTGGAAATTTATTAATATTGGATTAGATGTACAACATTTCTTATTTTGGTTAATAAACATTAAAGAACAAATAAATATTTTTTCTGGAAAATAATTGAACGTTATAACCTGCTAACGTCTTTTTTCATCGGACTACAGTTGGACACTTCCTACTTCCTTTACACTATTAAATTTTTTATTTGTTTAAGGAATTGCGTTCGATTTTTTGACGTTATGGTCGAGAGTTGTTTATTGTGTGCAGCTACACGGGATCACAGAGTCGCCTTGCACAAGTATGTACATTTTTATATTTAACATATAACACGTGTACATGTATTATGTGTTTTGGCAAAATACAGTCTCCAAAACATTTTAAATTTAAATTTGAATTTTGAACTTCAGGGAGTGAAGGGATTTTTTTTATGGTTGGCACTCGGTAGTTTGTACCATATGTTTAATATGCTGTGTCGCTTATCTCTCATAGGCCGATATAGGGGGAGAGAGACGGACACCATCGGTCATTTTATTAACTGGTAATACATCGTTTAAATGTTTTAATGTTATAACCTGCAAACGATCTTTTCCCGTCGCACTTAAAGTAGTGTTTCTTTACACTTAATTTCTTTACATTTATTTGTTATTAAACTTATTTTTTGACGTTATGGTCGAGAGTTGTTTATTGTGTGCAGCCACGCGGGCTGATGGAGTCGCATTACACAAGTAAATATCTTTGTATATCATATAACACGTGTTTCATTTATGTGTTCTCTAACATAGGTTTCCCGGCAAATGATGTTGGAGGCCGCAGACAGCGATGGTTAGAGTTTGTGCAAGCTAACGGTATAAATCTCCGCGACGTTTTACGGAATTCAGTTCTCTGTTCGAGGCATTTTAAACCAGAAGATTACACAAGAGTAGTGCACCGACGTCGCCTTACAAATGCAGCTGTGCCTTCAATAGTACGTCATAAGTATACATAATCATGAATATTTATTAGTTAAAAAGTCACTAAGTATCACTAAACGTTAGCACAGTGGTGACAGAGCATATAGGCTGCGTTATTAGGTTACTAATCTGGTAATTCAATATGTATTCATGCAAAACTGGTAAGCCTGTATTCTTTTACAGATACGTTTAATTTTGATTTTTTTTGTTTTAATTCTCCAATGATTTGCATTAAAAATGATCACTGACTTTTATTGGCATTATATCAATTTTTCTATATTCTTTTTTTAAAAATGTTTTACGGTTAGGTTAATTTGTTTGTACCTTTTATTTGGAGGTGATCAACAACGTAAATTGTTATTAATCAATATACTATTAACTACTTAGATATCGAATAAATTATTATTAAAAATAATTAGCCCATTTTGCAACTTACATAAACGGTTACATTATAGGTTTGATTTTAAGTAATAGTTTGATAGGTGGTTCGATAAACATAATTTAGTGACCTGTGGATAAGTAATTTTTTATCCAACTTTTAAAACTTCTAAAATTTACTTTTGATACAGCAATAAATATAACAACAGGGTTCACTAATTTAAACTCTTAAGTAGTGACTTATAGCGTTTATTGGTGGGCCAACTAAATAATAAGTTAGTTGTAAATTTTTTTTAACATAACAGTTAGATAGCACAGGGTATCGATTTTATATTATTTAATTAATAGAATAGATAAAGTATTCATAACACGGCAATGAAAGTATTATTGGATTTCATTATTAACCAAGTCAATTATTATTTTTTTAAGTTGAAAGTTTTTTTAGTTTATGAGTGAGGTGTGGAACATTATATTATTATTAGTTATTATTAGCTATATATACTTATATATTTATATTTATACAAATTCTTCTATTACATTTAAATGTTTGTTGCCATTTTAAAATCAATAGTTATTTAAGTATACAAGGTGATTCTTTTATCATGGGTCACTCAATATCTCATAGGATTTAAATATTAATTTTACTTTTTTTCCAATATTGTTTTTATATAATGTGATCTCAATTTTTTCAAAGTTTTTTTTGCATTTCCCTCCTTCCCAACTTAGTATTTTGAAAACAACTTTGGATATTTAACTTTTTTATCTACCTACCGAATTTTTACAATTATACAATAACTATGGAGTATTATTACATGTGGTGGCCAACCTAACCTAACCTGGACATTATTTAATATATGTATAAGGCATATTTTTTTAAAATTTATTCAGAGTATGAATAATATGAATTTATGATATGTATATATATATATATATGGCTGTAGATAAGTAAGCGAATTGGTAGTTATTGACAAAATTTCACATTAATTATCTCTCCCAAACAACTATATATAAAAATGATGTCCTTAATAAAGGATGCGTTTGTATGCGTTAATTCCATATAAAATATATATATATATGTAAAGAAATGAATATTTTGCATATTTTTTTTTTTTAATAAACCACAATAAGACTATTAAAAGATGTAGTTCCCGATTCTGAAATATTAAAAGGCATAGCTACTAAACGTACAAAGGCGACTGAAATTAACAATTAGAAAACACTTTAAGCAAAAACTTTCAGAAAAATGAACTACCCCTGGCTCATTTTTTTCTTTGGTATTGTGGATGAAACCACAGATGGATCAACAACTAAACAAAGTGCTCTAACAGTTACATTTTGTGATGAAGACGAAAAAGGTGTTTTAAAATGCACAATGGAAAGAACTTAATTTACACTTGACTTGTATGATCATAATCTTTTTTTTTTTCTTTAAAATTGTATTAAGATGTTATAATGCTAGTAAAAACCTAATATAAATAAAATATCTATAGGCAGCAAGTACATCTAGTACATGCACATTACACAAATATTAATTTAACAACAAAATTAATTTGTGTTATTATTATTGTTTAATATTAAAATAAAACTATGTATGAAGCGTATTGTCATCAGAACCCTAACTATGGGGGTACTGAACTTGAATACTACAAGGCAGCGGCAGAAACTGTTGAACATTTTATCACAGAGAAAGAAAAATTAAAACAAGTAAGTAAACTAAAATTAAAGAATTAATTAAATACTTTTTTACTATACGTAAATGGGTACTCCTGTTTAGGAAATATAACCTTATTTCAACAAAATTAATTAGCGAAATACTATGATAGTGGTATTTTTTTTTCAACTTAGTACACAACCAGTAGTAAAAAATAATAATTTATACAATTATAGTATGATTAACAGTTAAAATATAATAACATAATGTGGATTAAATTCCTTTACCATTTATAGATTAACAACTATTTATACTAAAAATACATATTGAAAATATATTATACACCGTTTTAGACGGCACATGGATTAAAGGCATCAAATGATAGACTTACTTATGAAAACGAAGAAAGTGCGGAGCAATTGGAAAGTTTGGAGGAAGAGAAAGTAAATATTATAAAAACAATTTCTAGTATAAAAAAAATTATAATATTTTTTATGTTGAAAATAAATTAACAAAAACTTTTAGCGATTTGCGTGTTGACAATTTAAAGGCTAAACTGCGTTGAAAAAAAGAAATTAGAGGTAATATAACTAATAATTATTGGTTTTGCGGTGACCACAATATCTAAAATAATTTCGATCATAAGAAAACTCGACTTATTTGTTATGGCATCGAGTCATACAGACACGGCGTTCTAATTCTTATTATCTATTTTAACCTAATTTTTGTTTTTTTTGTTTTAAAGGTCAAAAATAATTAAATGTTCGGCATTTCTTATATACGTACCACGCGGCATTAGAGCGAATATCCTTTTACGGTAATTTTAAGCGCACTTTTATATATAATTTAATTTACCAAAATATTTGAAATATCTCACTACATTTTTACAAGTATTGATTTTATTATAAAATCCCCATTTTTCGTTTATGATTATAATGAATTCACTTATAAATTTCTATAATAAAACGTACTTACGTGGAACAACGATGACTTCTTGCTTCGTCTTAGGATAAAATACAAATACACTGCGCACTGCACATAATGGTAACGGACGGTTAGAAAACCGTCCGATCGTAAAATACAAGCCGTTCATTTGCCCTATTTTATGCTTAGGTAGTCAGACGCGCACATATTATCTGGGTAGGCCCAGACAACAAAGGTTCGGTAACGAATAGTGCTATAACTAAATAGTTTTGTAGTTTATAAGGCATAATGTGTGAAATATAAATAGATGCATAACTTGTTTTCTCCAAAGCAAAAATACTGGATAATAATAATTTATATGGAATATACTGCATGATATATATATTTACATTTTTAAGTTTTAGGTGCAGCATGGGACCAACTTTTCTTTTTAAAACTGTCTTTTTAAAGACAACCTGTACACTAATCATACCATTATTTTACACATTTTTATTATATACACATGTTTTGCTTAGATAAAACCTTTCTTAAACATACGATACACAATAGGACGCAAGATCAGTCAACGTCAAGATAATTTATGTATATTTTTCTTGTATCGTATGTATAATGTTTATATACATTTTAAAAATAGCGTAGCGACCTGAGGACGGATTAATTATTTCCTTCAATTTTTGATTGTTTACATCCATCTTTTTCCCTACAGTAAAATCAAGACACCACTAGGTGCGTGCATTCCTTAACTTAAGGACATATTGTAAATGGTTTGGTTTTTTAAGAAGCTTTTTCCCCAAAGCCATTAAGTTACCTTAAATTATATTTATTTTGTGATGAAGCACAATTTTTATTTCATTTTTTTAATTACTCGCGGGATGCACGCCCACACGTTTGTGACCCAATAAAAGTTGTAACTTATTCATTTTGAAATTTTTAAATGTAAATAATTATTACACATAATTTCTTAGAAAGAGCACTACTATATTTTGGTGGACTTTGAGAACATCCATGGAATCCCAAATTAGCCCCAACCATGTCAAAAATGCCACAACGGGTAGGCTTACTCTTTATGCACCACTTGCTGCGACTATAAGGTAGCCTCGAGAGGGATGCCCTTCCAGGTCATCAGCATGACCGAGAGCAAAAGGGATTGGTCTTCATCAGCAATCACCAGAAGTCTGCCAAAATTACAAGTGTTCTTTTTCCCCGTAGATAGTACTCAATCAAATCACTCAGGTCAGAGTGTAAGTATTTATATATTTATTTTATGCATGTACTATAACTTTATTTTGTTTAGCAACTTTAATAAACACCTTGTAGCTTGCACTTGAGAGTCGACTACCTTATTAGCGTGACCGCCCGTTTAAGCCCTTCGGGCGATATATTAAGTTTTAAAAGGGACTTTAAGGTTATTACGTGTAGCACACGGCTTAGCCAACCGTTTCCCGTGCCAGGGATCCACGTCCTTAGCCTTATCGACGACCACTGCACTTAACCAGACAGTAGGCACGTTACAACGTTATCTACATAATTTCTTAGATAACATATTATTTATTTAAAAATTATTTATAATACAATTTAAAAAATAATTTTTCGAATAATTTTAAATTCAATTCAATCGAATAAGAATTTGCAACACCTGCTTACAGTTTTATCCAAAAAATAACACAAATAACCATCTCTAACTAAAATATGTTATCGTCTATATTTTATTGCAATAGGTTATTATGTTATTTTGGCCATCTATACTATAAACCTTTAAGTATTTCTGAATTTTAGATACATACCACCACAGGAATGCCCTTCGTAGACGCTTTATCCACCGTATCGGATTTTATTTCATCACCGGCGGTGATACTTTCCTCTATAATACCCACGACACACAAAAGTAGTATAATATTTTTTGAGAACATTGTAATTCAAAATATGTACGTGGCGTGTGTATCTGATAACTGATAGGCAATGCAAATTTGCTACGACTATTCACAGTCTTTTCGGAATATGAAGTATAAACAGATATTTTATCGACGAGTAGATTTTAATTGAAAATCGATCGTTCACTGTTCAATTTTTTTATGTATTTTCTACTGTCGTTGTCGTTACTATTTTCTTATTTGTACAAACGTTTCGAATACGAAAATATTTTACGGTAAAACGATTTTTTTTTTAAGCTATAAATGTCAATTTACTACCAATAGTTTTTATAACTTTTTGCGGTCGACAAAATGGTTTACGTTTTTTCTGCTGATGTTGTCGTTAAAATTTTTCTTATTTGTGCTAATGTTCAAATACGAAAATATTTTACAGAAAAACAATTAATTTTTTTATGCTTCGATGAAATAAACAAAATTGTTGTAAGCACGTGAAACTTCAAATTTATTACTAAAACCTGTTATTATAATATTTTCGATAAATCAAAACATAATAGCAAACGGATTCATTCATAAACGAAAAGACACTAAACTTCTTTTGAAATCATCTTTTTTTTTTAGTTTTTATAATGGAGGAGACTTAAAATTGTGTTGTTACACAATATTATAAAGCTACTAAGTATTTACCTTTTATATTATTTTACCTAGCTCAGTATTTTTACAGTAGTGTATTGCGGTAGAGTATTGCCGGCAAAAAAAAAAATATTCCATTCACTCCTTTTCTAGTTTAATAATGCAACAAGTAAATTTCTATAACTCGTTATAGATATTAAAATGATTAAAGTTATAGAAATTTAAATATTTTTCAACTTAAAATTACGACACTTTAGAAATCGTTTTTTTTTTAAATAGTCGAAGAAGCTTGATTATGGAATATTCTATACATAAATCACAAAACTATTTCCCCTAGAAAGGATAACTAGCAATGTTTTAGGTATTTAGGTCTGAAAAAAAGACCGAATGTAGATCCACAATGGAATTATAACATTTAAAATTTTCTCAAAAATCTTTAGGTAGTCAAATTTTTTTTTAATAACCCTTCAATGCGCCATTTTGCTTTTTTGCAATAATCTTTTTTTCCTTTTTCTTTATCTAATTTATTTTTCATCTTCCTAGTGCCATCTAGCGGATAAATCAAGGCGTTTTTGATATAATAAAAACCCCTGTATTTACACTAGTATTCCACTAACTGCATATTTGCACCAAAATAGCATTTTGTGCTTGGGTACAGTAAGAAAATATCGACTTCCCAATAGTAAAATGCCAAACGGTAAATTAGTGAATAAAGAAAAGCAGAGATAATCGCCTCAATACCTAGACATCTTATGAAAATACACCTATTTCGGTTACGTCATGGAAAGATAACAAACAAGTTGTTATCAATACTGAAAATAGAAAGGTTTGATAGAAAACTAAAAAACCTTATTGAAATTAATTGTCCAGGTGTAATCAGAGAGTACAAGCGTTTTATGGGCGGGGTACATTTTTTGGATAGCCTTATTGATAGATATAAAATTCGTATGAGATCCAGAAAATGGTACATGCTAATTTTCTATCACTTGATTGATGTGTCAATAGTTAACTCGTGGCTGTTATACAAAAAAACTCAATCTCAATTCGGAAAACAGTTGAGATCTCGCATTATCGCGTCGGTTTCGTATGGTAATCTGTATAATAAATAAAGGTTTAATCGAAAAACCGGAAATCAGAAATAGAACTACAAGTCTTGTGTCATCGGAACGAACAACCGACAGTTGCGATTCAGAACAGATCACACACAGATAAGAGAATAGATATAAAAAAACATACACATTGTTTAATTCATCGTTTAAAAAGCGCTATAACACTAATAGAACCATTAGATAATTTCGAACTCAAATTACTATCCGATATGAATACAAAAGATATGAAGACTGATCAACAGTTCATGCCCAATATAACTTGGTACGTATTATAATACAACAAGGATATACTTCAACACAAGCTTTTAATATATATTTTAGGGGACACAAAAATATTAACTTATTACTCTAAACTAAACAATGCGGTTGTAACTAAATGGGGAGGGGGGGGTCGATTATGTTATACAAGTAAATATTCAAATATTACAATTATATTGCATTATAAAAAATTTGTTTTTATAGCCATTATCAATTGACGAATTTACCTAGTTCAAATGGACCTATTGTATATTTTCTGGTTTTTGAGATAAACCAATTATTTTTTCATTACTAATTGAAAGCATGTTTTTATTATTATGCATTTTTGTATCATTTGTCTTTGATAAATCACTTGAATTCTTAGCTACAATATCTGTTTGCGCTCTATCACCTATGTTACATTCTGTTTCATTCGTATCCGATTTATTTTCTTTCAATGAATCAGATTCAGAAAGTATTTTCTTAGAAGTAGATGCTGTAGATTGTAGTTTATTTTTTATTATCACATTCGATTCATCTATCAACGATACTTTTCTATTATAATCGTTCGGTAATTGAATATTTGAATTGGTTGATTCGTAATCAAATCTATTAGATAGCGGAATTTCGATAGGGGATATATCATTAGAACAACTTTTTATGCTCGTATTTCGGAAAATCCTAGGACTTGTTTCATAGACGTTTAGTATAGGCTGATTGTCTCGTCTAATTGATCGATGATATCCAATTCTATTGGCTAATTCTTTTAAATTCCTTTTATTTCTATTATTAGTTTTGAAAATATCCAAGTCTGAATCATCAGATAAATATGAACGTATTTCGTTATAAGATTTCCTGTTTACAATTTGCCTTTGATAAGTATTTTTACTCTTTATGCGTTGAGATTGGAAAGTTTCGAAGTCTTGTTGGACCTTAGCCTTATCCACTTTTATTCTATTTAGTCTAGCCGTTGCTTCTTGTATCATTTCGTCGTCGGTCTGATTGTCCGACTCCAACAAAGTTGTCGAGTGATCACTGGTTGTATTAGTAAATTTATGTTGTAGGATTAAACGATTTTTTGGTTTTAGGTTTTCAACGAAAGCAAGCTTTTTTTTTACAGTCCTTGCACGACGATAATCACTGAGAGTTGGAGACACTAGATGAGTTTTTTCAATTTTTTTTGCCAAATTAGAAGCTCTATACGACAATTCTTCAATTCTATGTCGTTGAATTGTAATAAATTCGCGTAACTCCTCATTTTCTTTTTGTAATTTACCAACCATTTCTTTGTCCTGAAATAAAAGAATTAATACAATTATATACTTTAAGTTTATCGTAACGTTTACCAATGACGCTTCAACATTTAGTATATTATTTTTATCTTCATTTATATTCACGCGTTCAATTGTTTTGTATTGTTCAAGCTCGTTAAGTTTAATTTTAAAATCTTCTAGTTCTTTAGTTAAATATACATTTTGTGCCTCTAAATTTTTTACTCGACTACATTCAATTTGGTCTGCCTCTTCTGCAATATTTGGTAACTTTCCTTCTCTTATCCTTAAAAGTCACACATAAAATATTATAATACTATAATTTTTGTAACTCAAATCTAAGTCAATATATTTTAAAATTTTGATGTAATGTATTTTACTAAATTATTGGAAATTAGAAGTAATAGTTAATATTTGTGTATTAAAATTACGTATGTAGACAGAGTTTCAAATTTTGGTATTACTGTTATGTAAATAATATATATATACCCGAAGAAAAAGTAGAAGAAGAAAATAAAATATATGGGGCATTCTGAGTCAAACCACGCGGTCATCAGCCTGACCTCCTCAAATTTTTTTTAAACTTCTTTTGGTCAAATGTAAGACTTTTATTTTTTTGAAATGTTTATCACTAGTTTTTGCCCCAAAAATATAGGTTTTTAAAGTTAATTTTCAAAAAAATTGATTTCGACCAGTTTTAAATTTCTGAAATTTTTATCATAAAATCGGAGTCTTAAATCAAATCTTTTCGTCTAATAACGGGAGTGGGCCGAGATTTATTTCTATTTTTTTTTTAATAAAGACAATTTTCCCGGGTAGTCACCCACCCTGGATCAAGCAGTAACGGACACAGCTTAACCGTCAAATGCCGCGTGGCACACTGCATCATCCACACTATGCCCCTGTATTATTTTTAATGTTATTCGTAAGGACAATTTTTCACTTTTAACTCACAAAATATGCAAAAAATCAAAATTTACCAAGAAATATTTTATTTTTTATTCTTTTTTAAATAACAAAACTGAAATTAAAAAAAAATGTTCAGATTTTGAAAAAAACAAAATTGTATTAAAAAAAAAATAGAAATAAATCTAGACCCACTCCTGTTATTAGACGAAAAGATTTGATTTAAGACTGACTTTATAATAAAAATGTCAAAAAAATAAAAATCTTATATTTGATCAAAAGAAGTTAAAAAAAAAATTTGAGGTCAGGCCGATGACCGCGTGGTTTGACACAGAATGCCCCATATATATATATAAATGTATGTATATGTATGTAATGCCCTTACAATTTTTCTTGTTTTATAATTTCCATTTCTCTAAGCTTCAGTTCACATTTTTGATTTTCCACATCTTGTAATTTTTTATAATAGTCAGCTTCTAATGACTGTATTTTTTTTTCCTTTTCCTAAAATACAATTTAAAATAAAACCAAAGTACGTAGTATAGTCTTTAAACAGAATCTTTTGAGATCAAACTATGAAATAAAATTTGTAATTGTGCTTACTTCGAAAATGTCAATTAACTGATATAAATGGTGTTGTTCAGTACGAAGTTGTTGCGTAACATATTCTATTTGTTCTTTATCAAAGAGTATATTTCTATGCTGCGCCGCTGGCATTTTTTCAACTTCAGCTACTTTATCCACAATTTCTTTGTTTTGCTTTTTAAGCCTTAAATTTTCGTTATTCATAGGCAATTGTTTCGTGTACTGTGTTTGATGGTTTCTAAAATATAATTGTTTTTAATTAATTTGACAGTAATATTTAATATAAATTTTGTTTCAGTAATCTTTACGAAACCAAGCAATAATAAAATTACGGATAAATGTAATACAAACGATATTACAAATATTACAAACGATAATTGCGGAAATATTTTTAATAAGTGGTTAGTAGTTGATATTCATAATTTCTTAATTCACTTCTGCCAGTCATCATAACGAGGCGTCTTTAAAAACAAGTATGATGAATCCTGTACTGGATCTCAAACGCTATTTTGTTTTATGAACTTATGAAAAATACTTACAACTTACTTTTGGTTAATATGCATAGAAGAAAAACCTTTGAAAAGACTCATGATTAATGGAACAGTATTGTCATGGCTAAAATATATTTGGCATACGTTTTTCGTAACATCGGAACTGGGGTGTACACCCAAAGCTTCTAATATATCTTGTACTTCACATAATTGAAACCTCGGTTTAGGCAATGAAGAATTTGACGATGATACTCCCACTCGATTGACGTAAGTCGAAAACTTTTTTAAGTTGCCCAATAATGGTACCTTCAAAAACACAAAAAAAAAACATTTCCAACTTATGTAAAAAAAAATATTTTGTGTAACTTCAATTATACTTCAGCCATGAAAACAGGTAAAGTAAATACATTTTCTTGATAAATTAAAAACTCTGCTATTAACAAGTGGAATGCTTGAATTTTAGGAGAAGTAATGTTTTGTTTTATAGTGTTCCAAGAATTCCGATCCAGCAACGATGTTATCATTTGCTCTCTAATGTGTGCTCGTAAATTATTAATCAATCCTTTTTCTTCAAACCTAAAAATGAATATATATATTGATTTGTGAGTAAAAATCCTAAGCCAAGTGCTCTTTCTTTTTATCGTTACCATGCGTAGAGTTTATTTTTGAGCAGAGTGTCTTCGTGATTATTTTCATTGGTCGGACAATCATTCAGTTTATCAAAACTCATAATAAATTACCGTTAAACAAATTGATAGGTATAGAAATTTAATTTAATTTACTGAATATATTACAATTTGTTAAGGATAAAAGAACAAGCAAAACAAATACTACCGATTATATGAATATAATCTGTGAAAATACCACCAACGGTTTATCAAACAGTGACAATTGTAATAATTAATGATTATACACGAATTGCTATCGGAGAAATATCCTTGATTAAATTATTTATTTAAATAAATGTTTTCAAAGATTTAGTGAAAAATACGTAGTATTGTTTATATTACTAACGTACCTAGTATACACATTTATGAATTACTTTAATGGTCTTAAATACATAATTTAAAACTGAACACGAAAAAAAAATTACTTACATTTATTGAAAAATACGGCACTGACTGTTAGTTTTAAATAAATAAAATAGCAAGGCAACTAGTAAAAGTAACATAATTGAAGCCAGCGATTAACAAATACATAGTTATTAAATATATATTTTTTGTTACAAATTAACATATAGCATATTTCCCAATAAATATTTCCACTTGACCATCCTCAGTAAATATTAACAAAATGTTTTCAAAAAAAAAATGCATGGATTACATTTTTAACTATAAAAAAAAACGTAAATTAATCTTGTGAAGATTTATGTTTGAGTTTTATTGCAGCTAATATTCCGTGGTATAAATTACAAAATCCTCAATTCCGCGCTTTCATAGAAAAATATACAAACCTACATATACTAAATGATAGTTTACTAAGGAAAAATTATCTGTCACATTGTTATAATAAGATATAAATGACCGTGTCCCGTGGCGAATTTATTGGTTGGGAAAACAATTTTGCATAAAAGCACATTTTGAATTTAACAGAATTTAAATAAAAGCATATTTTTCATATTTTACTACAATTTTAAAGAATATATTCAACTATTAACATTAGCATCTTATTTTGGCTATTTCAAGGGAATATTATTCATAGTGATTACAAGAAATCACTATGACAACAGCTATAACAAACGGCGCAAATTTTGTGAATTCAGTGTTTATATTTTTGGATATAAAATCATTCTCTTACTCAATATACAAAAAAATGTATATAATTATTAAAATAAAAACTAGCATGTGATTTGGCTTACAATCAATTTTTATAATATATAAATTAATATACAAATTTTGGGTCAATCATTTAAAATTTTAAAGAGATCATCTTCTTGTTGGCGACGGTGGTGGTGGTGGTGGGTCATGGGGACAAGACAACTGATAGATAAACTGCAGCAGGGTCCTTGTCATGCGCCCTGTAGCAAACTCTTTCCTCAGATACGGGTAAGTCACTTCGTCGGTGTTTTTACTGACTCCGGCCACATCGAGATGGACATAGTCCAGGTTGTCGATGAACTCGTTGGCGAACGCTGCGCTTTTTGGCAGATCGTCGAGCATCACACCGCCTTCTCCGAGTACTGCCACGTCGGCCAGCGGATCGTTGATCATCATCTGACGTTTGCGGTCGTACCTCGGAAACATCCACGTCCTGTCGCCCATCAACGCGCCCGCCCTCTCCAACTCCTTCCACAACTGGGGGCTGTTGGTGAACAACGGCGCAGCCAATTCTCCAAACACGCTGTGCACGATTTGACTGAGTGTGCACGCATGCACCACCAGCCGGGGGTTGGTGGAACTGGCGTACGCCAGTGTGTCGGCCATGGCCAGTCGACTCACGAATTTCGTGTGGTCAACGTGTACCGACCTTCCGCCCTGGACATGCAACACGTCGCTGGGATGCATGGCCGTGCCCGACGTGGAGCTCTCGAACAGCGGGATGTACGCGTTCACGTTGATCGGCAGGCTGAGTTGCGATATGCCCTTCATCACGCCGACGATGGTGGCGGCCGACGCTACGTGTCGCTTCTTGTAGGCCATGTCGTCGCATTCGCGCAAACACGCGCCGCCCGTGTCGAACGTGGTGGCGTGCGCGGTGAGCGCTATCGGTTTTTCGCTATCGTTGCCACCGGTGTAGCAGAGGACGGCGAATAGCGGTTGCTCGCACGATCCCTTGGACGCCTCGAGCAGCCCGTTCAGCTTCTTCGCTTCAATCCAGTCACGGTCTTGGATATCGACGGTGATGCCGCACGGACACAGCGTACGGATCATTTGTTCGGCGAAATTGTTGGGCGTCAGGATGTTGGCCGGGATCTCGGTGAGTAAGCGGGCCAGGTTTTGTACACCCCCGAACACGGTGCCCCTCTCGAAAAGCTCCCGGTCGTCTCTGTGGAGTGCCTCGACGGTCACGTTGGCGGTCTGGTTTTCCATCGACTTTGTGCCCTCGAACTTCCACGCGGCCAGTGTCGCACTCTCGGCCACTGTTTCCGGACAATTGAGGCCGTCCACGAAAACCTTTGTGGCGCCCTCGTCGGTCACCAGTACAACGGCCTTGCCAATTCCCTGACGTACGTTTTCCTTGCCCAGGTCCATGTACTCGTTGGCATCCATTCCCACGTCGGTCGGACCCAGGTTGGCCACCGCCAGATTTGGGTACTCCTTGTCCAGGTTGTTCAACAGCAACGCGTCGCCTTGTTTTACCCCAATGGACGCGACCAACTTTTCCAGGAGTCCGCCCAGCCGATCGTTAAACGCCGTCGCTTCTCTTGAGAACTCCATTGACGTGCCATTTTGGTACACGCCCAGCACGATACCACTTCGGGTACCGTGAGACTTGCACTCGGTCGAGTACGCCGAACGACCAAGAGCCGCACGGTATTGTCGAAAACAGTTACGAGCGGCTCTCGTTAGCATGTTAGTGTCAAACATTTCGCATGATCTCTATTAAACAATTTTTAAAAATAAACGCCGACCATTAACAGTCCGTCTGCGTTACGACAGTGTTGTGTGTTTTCTACTAAAATTATCGTTATATTAAGTCGAATAACAGCGAATTTTTTCTAATCGGCCGTACATAAAACACACAGATGCATTTATTTTGTTATTTACATTTATCCCATCGGACTGTCGGACAAAGCACACGAATATTATATTCATGTCACTGCAAGTTTCCAAAGGCTTCACAACGGATTTGTATCATCTGTAAAGACCTTCAACAATCTGTATTCTTTTTTTATGTAGATTGAATAGAATATTAATAATATTTTTGAAGTAAACATAAAAAATCTAGATTACATATTTTTTCTATCCGACAATTTTTTAGTATGCAATCGTCAGCCCTTTCGTGTGTTATTTCATTTCTTATAATACATTGCAAGATAATATCAAAGTCTACCCTACTCCATCTTTCTAATAGAGTATGTTGCTGGTGTTCGTTTTTACACTGGCGAATTCGTTTCTTACGCATACTTCAGCTAAACCGACATAATATACAGTTATTTTTTCGTACAGTACAAGAATTTGTATAAATGCACTATTATATTATACACACAATGTACCAGTGACAACACGATAACTCTTTGTTATTGACAATTGTTGTACGTACTTTGTGGTAAACAAGGGGTAATTACAGTTTAATAAATTATATGTATCACGGTTGCTCTTTATTCTTTTTACAAAAAAGGTTAAAACAATAGTATACAGTCATGAAAAAATGTCCGTGTACGATCCAAACGGAAGTGTCCGATCGTCTAGCGGCGGCAGTGCGTTGTTTTGCCGTGTAAAAAATAATTCGAATTAGAGGATTAATAACGATTCATACTACCAGATCATTTTTAATATACCTTACTGTCATAAGGTAGCACATCATTTAACCGTATGGAACGTGCTCAGAATATAAAATAAATTGTCGTCAATGAAAATAAAAAGTGGATAGTATTCGGGTATTATAGACATATTGTCAAGAATACACGCTTAAAATAATGTCTATTTTAACAAACTCTTATTTTAGGGGTTGTCTTTAGTTTCTTGAATATAAAGTCGCTAAATATAATATTATTCTACAATTAATCATTAACTGTGTTACATGCCCTGTAATAATCGGACCTGCTATTTATTTCATTCAAGTTTTCAGACATTCTTGCGTTTAGGTCGGTAGTATTATTGCTGAATATTAAAATCAATTTTTCTTGTTCGTCGAACATTTTCTCAGCATCCATAAATAAAAAAGCTATTATTACTTGTATCTTGGATTTGAAAAGAAAATTTAGAAATCCTTTGTGCAGGATTTACATTTAATCCTAAGTATTAAAGTAAGATTAAAATCTTATGAAGTAGGGTGATGTTTGTAAACGGCCTTGAAATCATGCACGGTATAAAAATACCTGTATGATATTTATTTTTTACCAGTTTGGCTTAACCTTACGAACTTGTCTTAATTTATATTGTTAAGCTAAACTATTTTTATGCCCCAACCTACCCAAACCGCCCTAATCCATTTTTCCTCGTTTTCCTGCTATTGGTACAACTTACGAATTTCGTTATATATTCATTCTTAATTCTCTCTAATTATTTCACACATCCATCACAACATTTCTCTTTTAGCCGCTTCCGTTCTATTTTCAACTCCTCTTTCTTAACCCAAGTCCCAAAAGAATAAACGTTGACACAAATTCGGACAAACCTCCAGATTTCAAGACAATATTGCAGCAGTCAAAGCAACAACAATTTCACATTAAAACTTCACAATAATTTAATTATGCAATAACTATATTTTATAAATGTAATTGTACTTTATACTTAAAAGAGGTACATGACCCAGAAAAGCTTGAGAACCTATGCTTTATAGACACGATTATCCGTTCTCGTAAACATATTTTTTTAGAGATAACATGCACACAGTTATCAATTAGGATAAGGACATCCGTGGCGGTTATCAAACGCACGTGCCTTTACGCGCGCGCAATATATTTTCTACGGGCCGTGGAAGAGAAAAATAGCCGACAGAATTCTTCATGGCGTAAAAAAGTTAAGTTTTTATACTTGGGCGATTTGAATTTTTCGTACTGTTTAGCAAACTATCCCTTATGTGTTTTAGACTATAATTATGTATTTGTATATGTTTTTAATTTATACTTGTAACGAAAACGTCTGATAGGTATACTGTGTCATTATAGGCAGCAACCTGGTATAGACAGGCAGTCCGCTTTTTTTTTATTTTAATAAACGTTAGTCCTCTCTCTATAGCGGTAAACAGTTAACAGATAACGGGAAAATCACGCAGTGGCGGCATTTTGGTACCCACTAGAAATACTACTTTATGTATAAAGTTAAAATGTTTATCATTATTATAATTTTTTTTTTTCTGTATAATCAGCAGGCTGATAACCCGCGGATTTTATTTTCGATTGAAAAATCGCGTTCGCTCAGTATTATGGTTTTCTTTTTGACCATTAAACACGCTGCGATATTAATAATTTTATCAATTTACTATTTTTATATATTGATATACCATTGATTTATTTTTCATAGTTCATTTCGCTGCAGCATTCAAAGTTAGTTCAGTGTTTCTTGTTCAAATTTTTTATTATCATAATTGTGCCAATCCGAAATGGATATGGAAATATTAAAGTATATGCTGACGATGATGAAGGCTTCAGCCTATGCTGTATTTGTATTCGCATGAGAAATGAAAAGATCATGACCCCTTATTTAGTTCTAGAAGTACAGAAGACTATCATGAAATATTAATTAACGATCATTTAAAAAACAACGAAAATAAGTTCAGGGAATTCTTCAGACCAAACGGCCGTCAATATGACTTTATTTTTAATTTAATTACTGATGACTTAACTCTCTCAATTCTGCATTTTTTTATAAAGAAACCTATTACGTCGGAAGAAAAATTAGCAGTCACGTTGATGAGGTACTTATAATATTTATAATCTCACCTATAAAATAAAATATCAAATCATTTACTATGCAATAATATAAGATTGTAACCGTTATTATTTAGGCATTAATTTAAGCGTATTTGTGGTAAATACTTAGAATAGAAAAACTATTACTTAATAGTAAAATCAATTAAAAACATAGCAATTCTTACTAATATCTTTAATATTTAGATTTTAGTGCAATAAAGTAAAGCTACTACAATTTAAAAAGTAACAGTATTTATTATTAAGACATCTTTCACTTATAAATGTATGTATACTTTGAAGGATAAAAAACAACATATTACCTTATATGTATAAATAATATAATAATTGATGCTATTACTACTATTGAGGATGTATAGTCTAATATATTTCCTGGTTTCTAGTTGGTCTAGTACGTCCGTAGCAGGGAACTGTATGTTTGTGGGTGAATGACAGTGCATCGGTACAATTTTCGCAGTCGTGGGTGATAAATGCCGAAATACGGGTACGCGTGAACCCCAAGATGGGCAAATTCTGCGCGATTTTATTGTTGAACATAAACAGTTACCGGAATTATGGGATGTGCGTAGTAAAATAACTACTCTCTCGCATGCTGGTGTTCATTTTCGTGCTCAATGTTGCAGCCATACTTAAAAGTTGACTATAATTATCAATATTCATTCGGGAATAATTATGGAAGTCTTTTGGGTCTGAAAGGCGCACCTCGTTGAAAAGATTTAAATGTGTGTGCTGTCTTCGTTTAGCAATCCACTCATTCATCCATAGTTTTCATCTTCTCGAAACTCTATTATTTCGAATGGAAAAAGCTAGTCAAATTGCCAAACGTGCTTTTTGATAATCGTCTATATTCAATTATAATTATTTTATAAAACAAAAATAAAAAATGTATTATTTTGTTTAAATCAAAATTTAAAGACAGTGGAGAAGAATTACCTAGACATTTTAAATCTCGATTCTCCTAGATCTGTAGCTTTTAAAAATTACATTCATGACCAAGTATTTCATACATTTAATATAGAATGGCTTGAATAACGTCATATTTATTTTTGTACATAAATAAAATAACAAGGTCAGCGAGATAAAATGTGTCAATCCGTTTATTTAATTTCAATATTTTCACAAGAACAATTTTAAAACAACAATGTACGACTTTACTGCAAGTAAGTAATGAGTATGCCGTATTATTTACACGGTTTTTAAAATGGACTTAAAGGTTACTTTTTGTTCATTTCACGTGGACATCGTCGATTGTGTAGTGAGCGCACTTTGGGTGTAATTTTCCGGTAGGCATAATCATAGGATGGTTGACGGAATACAGTTTAGGAGAATATTGACGGCAAGATAGACGTGTAGTAGTGCCTTTTACTGGGAATGGTTGGGTTGCTTCAATTCCATAGAGATGAGCTTCTTATAATTTTTCAACGGCGTTAGGAATTCCAGTGGCGTACCCATACTTTGTTTTAGACAAAAAAGCATCATACCTATCGATAAACGTTTATAGGGACCAAAGCGAAAAAAATGGCGAAGAATAGTGGAAAAACAACAGAATCGTCGACGGCAACCGCCGATTGCGTCTTGAGGTGTCCCAGTTTCTTCAATGTCGTTCGCATGAACGACATGTTGCGTCCGGAGGTGGTCAGTGGCATAAATGCCTATATCAGCAAAGACGTGAGCGAATTATTGGGCGCCAATTGTGAAACATTTGGATTAAGCAGTAGATTGACCGTTGGGTCGCTGTTCCCGTCTGGCTTTCGATTCGGCGCTTCCTACACAGGATGCACCACTACTGCGTTCGGCCGGTAAGACCTAGTGAAATTTGGTGTTCGATTTCATCATGCTGTGTATAATTGGTATATACAGTATATTTCATCTTTGATTAAATTTTTCTCCTACCTTTGGTGTACACGTCACTTGCATTGTCGTTTTATAGTATGCCATACGCATACATCGAGTCGGACGTCAGCGGTTACTCCACCGGGGTGTTTCAACACATGTTCGGCGATCGGTTTCGTATAAACACCTCCGGACAACACTCGGAAGGATTGCTGAAAGCGGAAGGCACGTTAGAGTATGGCGGCGAAAACTTCAACGCGACATTGGACAGCCAGTGGTCGACGCTCGGCCAACGAGTGGTCGTGTTGAGCAACGTTGTGCACTTAAGCAAACGGTGGTGGATGGGCGGTGAACTAGTGATGGACCGGGTGTGTGACGACGTCCTGGAGGCAAGAGCAAGCGCGACGGTCCGGTACGCCAGACCGGAAGACACGACGGCAGTAGTCGCGGGCAACGACGGCCTGTCTTTTTACTACCAGAAGGCAATTAATCGCAGGCTGATGACCGGCGTAGAGATGACCATAAACACTAAACAACGAACCGTCCATGGTTCGTGGTTGCACCGAATAATCCATAAAAATTCTATGCTCAAAGGCGAACTCGACACTAACGGCACGATCAAAGCGTATTTTCATAAGAAACTCGCGTCTAATCTGAAAATCGGCGTGGGTTGCATATTCAACCATTGGACTAACAAATTTAGTTTGGGCGTTGAGCTCTATTCGGGATTTCGCCAGAGAGATGAATGAGAGACCGCCGGTCGTTGCGGAGTTAAGTGTTGTGTGTGTGTGTTAAGGCGTAATCGGTGTCATTAAAACAGGATTTATGTTCCTAAACGGCGGATTGTTCATATGAAACATAATATAAAGAAGGCCCTCGAACCAATATTGTTATCAGTAAGCATGTAAGAATTTTAAAAGAATATTATTCATAATATTGTGGATAATTAGCTCGAAAATTAAAATAGCTTTCCAATAAAAAAAAACGTAAATATACCGATTTAATAATGGGACTATCAAATACAGCTATTATATATGTTTTTATTCTTTAAATGTTTCGTCTATTTATTTTCTTCAAATTCAAATTTAATTTTAGTTATTCATTTTCAGAAGCACCTCATAACCAGATGGGAAACTTTAAAGAAATTAGATGGGTTCTTATAAACAGCCGAAAAAGTTCTTATAAACTGCCACATATTTTGCGGCTAGGAGCTAGCGTATAATGACGATTTAAGATAATATGAAAGTTAGCCCACTCATATTACAATAGATTCCACAATAAACTTTCAAATAACACAAATCTCTTTATCTCACAAATGCAATCATTATCAATTCCAGTAAATCCCACTAGAAGATTAAAAAAAATGGCATAGAAACGCATTAAATTAATAGAAAAAAAATTGTATTAAAATAAATACTGAATTTTAGAGGTGTTATTAATGAGTGGTTTCCTCTCTCATGTTTTTTCACGTGTATTTCATGATTCTATACTCAAATTTACTTATTGTACTATGTATTGTATAGATTTAAAATTTTTAAAAAAATATAAAATTATTATGAATAATATAAATTATGGGCACAGGGCAGTTTGCCGAAAAATGATAAACGGTTTTATCGCCAACATCATGCACGAGCACCAACGTCCGAATTTGTGTTAACGTTTATTTTTTTGGGACTTGGGTTAAGAAAGAGGAGTTGAAAATAGAACGGAAGCGTCTAAAAGAGAAATGTTGTGTGGAATAATTCGAGAGAATTAGGAACGAGTATATAACGAAATTCGTAAGTTGTACCAATAGCAGGAAAACGAGGAAAAATGGATTAGGGCGATTTGGGTAGGTTTCCCAAATACCTGCCCGGCCCGAGCGCACTATCGTTAACTTTAAAGCGTTTTTCCTACAAAAATGTGAAAAATTGAAATTTCAAAAAACTCTGCCGGCGTTACCCGGGGAAAGCGATTATCTAACGAAAGAACTTGATTTTTTTAATTTTGGATGATCCAGCATCGAGTTATGAGGGACACCGCAATACTACTTTTTTCCGAATAATTGCTGCCATTGCCGTATTTTTTAATATTTCTACATGAAAATATAACACAATATTCTTCGAATGTTATACTTTAATGTACCATTAGTTTTAATAAATAGATTTTAACTGTGACGTCAAAAAAAAAATCACAAAAATTCACCGTTTTTTGCACGAATTAACTTTAGCCCCCCCTTAACAATATAAATTAAGACAAATTCGTAGAGTTAAGCCAAACTGGTAAAAAATAAATATCATACAGGTATTTTTATACCGTGCATGATTTCAAGGCCGTTTACAAACATCACCCTACTTCACAAAGTACATACAACAATTGACAATAACAAAGAGTTATCGTGTTGTCACTGGTACGTTGTGTGTATAATATAATAATGCATTTATACAAATTCTTGTACTTTTATTGCACAAAACGAAAATTATAGATTTATAATTAAACAGTGTGTATTGTTCTAAATTTTATTAAACATTTTGTAAAGAATGTTATTATAATACATTTTACAAAAGTTAAATAAATAGTAACAATATACAAAAATTGTTCTGAAACAAAATGATGGAGTCTATACAATCGGGCTGCTTTTTTCATTTTTGCCAGGTAATATTAGTTTCTTTTGACAGCAATTTAATAAAATCTAATTGAGTAGTTAGTTAAAATATGTTGGCCATAGTATGAACATCAAACAAATTCATAGTAAGCGGACTTGATAATGTTTTATCTGGTGAGAAATTGTGAATGTTTTGCCGACTAAATTGACAATTAAAATATCTTCAAACACTTGAAAATCACCAATCCACTTCAATTTGCTTAATGAAAATTCAATAGCCTAGTATAACAAGATATAAGAAATATCACTGTCATTATAATTATACATGATTGTAAACATAATATTTACATACTCGAAATTAAATAATTACGTTAACTAATGTGCATAAAATAAACTGAAAGAACCTGAGATTTAGTTTGATAAAATTCTGGACTCAGACGATAAAGCTGAAATTTGCACACATTTTTATAGTTGCCTATATCAATTTGAAATATTTTGACAGTATCTTCATCACAATTTGTACAATATCCAACGCTTTTTACCGTTACCCTGTGACATTTTTCATTGTCACATAGACCATAGTAGTTTCCCACTTTGGGATCATCTTTTATTGGTTTTTGATTGAATGTATTTGACATAAAAGTGCTAAAATCGTTTTGCATTTTTATGAAGTCTTCCAAAAAAAATATATATTTTAAGCAATCAAAAAGAACTCTAGAATATTTCAACAACTTTCATATTAAACCAACAAAAAAAACCGGATTAACTATGCATAAATTATACCCACTTATAACTACGCTACATTATATTGTTGTATTTTATTTCTAAATAATAAAAAAAGAGACGTCTCCTATGAAAAAGTTGTCGAGCTACAGTTGTCGAAAGGTGGAATTTTATTGAGTTTTAAATAACACTTTTGTTGACAATTAATTCCGTTAATACTCAAGTTGTAATATTCAACTCGTAAGAAGTTTTGAGTTTCAATATACAATGTAGCTGATCAAATAATATTATTTTGTACTAAAAAACAGTTGAATTATAGTAACTTATAGTACTTAAATTATAAGTTACGACATTGGACATCACTACAACGTCACAGTTTCAAAATATCTAGATGAAATATTCACCGAAACTACAACACCATTTTGTTTATGTTCAAGTGTTTGCTGAACGACGATTTTAGCGTTGTGATATTTAAATGTATCTATTAATTTATCATCATCTTTGGTGTTACTCGGTTGTAGACATTTTTTAATTGTCCTATTAAACAGAGCATTTAAAACCAAAATTCAAATATTGGTAAAAATAAAAATGGTAATAATCCACGGAATATCTTTTGAAAATAGTGCAGCTCAACGTAGAAGGAATGACCAAGTCAAAGGCTGAATTTTAATCAGTCGTGTATTTCACTACGCGAACATTTTGGGCCTGCAAGAGACCCATCACTTTCAGATGGTCAGCTAGAGAAGCTTAAGATTCCAGGCTTTCAGCTGATCGACTACGTAGGGCACAACAAACATGGCATGGCTACCTTTGTGAGTCAAGACTTGGACCCTAAAAATATAAAGAGGTTAGAGGGAAACAAACATACGGTTGGAATCGAGATAAGGAATACAAAAATGTTTTACATACACAAACCACCGTCGGAAAATTGGACGTTTGTGCTACCACTAGCAGAACACCCTGCAGTTTATATAGGAGTATTGCATTAAGTCTTAGAAATAACATTTTTTTTTTTAGATTGTTAGATAAAATTGTTTATATTTAAGAAAACAAATAACACTGTATATGTTTGCTTTTAATACAACAATTAATTGGTGAAGAAATATACTACAATTTAATGAAACCGAAAAGAGCCCCACGCGCTTGCATGTCTGAACACCAATGGGCCAGCCCGTCTGTAATATTATTAAAAATTATTTTGAAGCTTGATTTTTATTTTGACGTTTAGTTGTTAGAAATGACTGTTCAATCAATGAGGTCTCGCTACCACTAGCATATAATAAAACAAATAGAAAAATATGAAATTGGGGTAAGTATTGTTCTCACACCAGGCCGCACCCCACATAAAACAACAGCAGAAGCAGCAACAACGTCCGCTGGTGGTATAGAAGAATAATTGGTTAAATTAAAATATTATTCAATATTTTCATATCTATAATCATCTGTAGCACGTTGGGAAGTTTTCAACTTGGTGTCAATTACTGTGTTCTATTACACGATTATGTCTTAAAATTTTTTAAGTTTAAATTTATATTATAGTCACAATTATGTTATAATTGTGGCCGTCGGGGACACAACGCCAAGGATTGCACAGGGTCCGACAAAAGTCAGGTCACGAAAGTAAAGTTCAATAAAAATACGAAAACTTATTGGAATTTAACATTCTTTTTATTTATTATGAATATTTCATAGGTTCGTGCAATTTACGCGTGATAAACCACCAATGAAGGTCTTCGTATGCCAGAATACGACGACCTTCGTTGGTGACACAGGCAGCATCAATGTCTTTTTGTAGTTCATTTTTTTTGTGTCAATAAGACTGACTGGATTTCAAATATACGCCTGCCGGTGTGTATCACGTGTGTTTTATTCTGTCTTTAGCTATTACATCACACGTTTCCAATAAATTTTTCTATTAATAAGCGCTCCCAGTGACCCGATTCCACACTACAATATTTGTGTTGTACGCGGTGCCAGTCCCAACGTAAACATTGTTCATACACAGTATATTTAATCTATGCTTTTTGTTCTTTTAATATACTGTTCTAAAATATTGCAGTATATTTCCTATTTTCAGAAACAAACAAATGTTGGGGATGTGATGGACACCAATGGTGATGGTGAAGATAATATGATGATGACAATAAAAATTATTTTATTGTCAAGCTAGAAGCTATTTTAACTTGTAATCAAATTAAAAAAATTGTTTTTAATCTAGGATTGGCCAGATTTTAACTAAGTAATGAGGGAAAACTATGAAAAATATTAGATAATAATAATTTCTTTATTCACGGAGATAAAACTCGATTTTGCATAATATAAATCTAGACGTCTTATATTCAAGTTTTACTGTTGTCATTATTACAGTCAAAAAACGTTTTTAAAAATACTTTTTTTAAATATTTCTTTATTTCAGGATCGTATGGCTATACACAATATGAAAATTTAAACAATGTTGATGATGAAGATTACTACTATGAAGATAACGAGGAACGTTAAAATTGTTTGAATTATAATAAAACATTTTTATTAAGTTTATTACCGAAGTTTGTATATTTTTCCACAGTCTATACGTTACACAGTTATACGGTGCCACCGGATCCGGCAAATTGTATTATAATAGGTTTATTTTATAATTTGTTCCGCACGACACTACGCTTGCAATTAAAGTAGACGATACTTAATGTAAATACGGACGATTTAATTTTAACAGTTACCTTGTTAATACGGTAAATAGCCTATACGCAGCCATTCTACGCTGGCAATTGGAAACTGATGTTTTTCATATCTTATATTCTATTTTTTTTTTTAAATTGTTATTTATAAATATTATCGAATTTACACTTTGTTTTAAATATATATATAATAAATTAGTTTTTCTTTTTACAGAATTTTTTTTTATCACGACATATTGAACTTTGATATTTTAAATTTACACAGTTAATGCTGTTGGCTGAACTCAACATTTAAAATACATTTCAGCTCTCTAGCTCAATAATTGTTAAAGTTACGACTGTTTTTTTTTTTATTTCGGACAGCCAAAGAGAAACAAAAAGTAAATATACAAAAACCGCCCAAAATCAGTAAATTAACGCAAAATTAAGTTTTTTTTACCAAGTTACTTTTACAATAAAAGGACAATATGAATGTGATCATATTAATACTTAAAATATTCGGATTGCCATATCCTGTTTAGGGGGGTACGTTTTTTCATGAAATCAACAACGCTCTAAGAGCAAAGGAATATGCAAAGTGCGCAAATATCACAGCTGACATATGGACAGCTGGACAGCTGATCATACTTATTCAGTTTCTTGCGAAAAAAAAAGCCATAGTTTTTTCATTTCACATTTCATAGCTTGAATAATTGTTCATTTTAGTGGTAAGAAATCAACTTTATCCTCCGAGCTCAATCGGCTAACATTTTTTTTTTTTTTGTTCAGTTGATTACAAATGTTAACAGTTTTTATTGAATATAATTAATATTGTTTATTTGGGTCATGAAATATAAGTATGTTATAAGTAATAAATATTATATAACCTTATAGGATATTATACGTGAACACTATAGAAATCTTTGAGTATTATTTAAAAGTTGTTTTATACAAGGACCAATTACATTTGTAACCTAGATTATATCATATATAAGACATAATATTAAGGTGTTGGATTTACCATTCTGCTGTTATAACTGTAACATATGTTGTATATATAATATATACAACAATATTCTCTATATTTATACTGTGTGTTTTTATGTTTAATAGTATTGTGTTCAAACATATTATTGTTGTGTTTTATTTTCTACTTAAATACTAACTTCCACCAAGATATACAGGCGTATATCGCAATAGTTTTTTGATAATTTAATATTAAAATTATTTTGCTGCAACGCCACAATGCCCCATCGTACGAGACGTTCTACGACGTCGGTGAGTACCTACTTTTTAATTTAGTTTTCGAAATTTTCCTAAAAATAGGATGTTTTTTTCATCACAATAGAAAACAGATTTGGGCTCTTTTCGCTCATAAAATTTCGAAAACAAAATTATAAAAAAAAAATCATTTTTTTGAGTTTTCTGAAAAATTTTAATTTTCCGATATAAGCCCTTTTCGAAATTCCCAATTCAATTATTTTATACACAAAAAAAAAAAAAAATGTTAAAAATTACGAGGCTCTCTAGTGCCTACGTTATATATTGAGTATATTTTCGTAATGGCAAAATATTATTACAGAGATATTCAATATAATCAATCGATTCATTTAATATATACTTCTCATGGTCTGGAACAAGTATGTAAATTAGTACAATATAATTCGGTATAACATCTTTGTGATTCACATACATTGTTATAAAATGTTTTTTAGTCGTCCATAGGCGTCTATTTTGTCTATATGCGTCGTTCATTCAACTTGTATCAACGATTCAATACAATAGTCTTCAATTCCATTAATTTCATTGATCGTCTCATTACTCTATAAGTAAAAAACAGCAAATTTGTTTTTTTTTTTATACATTAGTTAAATTAATCAACTAATGATCAAACTATATAGTTTTTAAGCTAAAATATTAAAACATTTATATTACCATAGGAAAGAAGTATTTATATATTTTTTACTTTTAAAACGCATACAGAATCTATTTATGTTCAAAAACATATGTTTCAATTCAAATGTACTGTTTCTAAGAATACTTTTTAAAAGTTGAAAAGTTTTTTAAAAAAACGTTTTCAAAAGTTATTTTATATTACTACACTGTATAAATTAGATATTTTTCCTTACATTTTGAGTTTTTTTTTTTAATTTTAAGTTGAGTCATTTGATTCAATTGGTTTTAATATTATTTTTTTAATTTTAATTTTAATAATATTATTCAGTAGTTTCAAAGATTAATAATCTTAAATATAATTTTTTTTATTACTGTATTTTAATTATCATACAATTATCACAACGTCATAAATACTATATATATATACTATCGAATGTTTTGTTCCAGGGACCAGGGTGCTGGGTGTGTCGCAGAGCGGGCAACCTGGCTCGTTTTTGTAGGAAGCACCGAACGTACGTGGTGCATACTATATGCAGTGATTAACGCTCACACCTATTTAATTAAATATATATCTATATGTATGCTTTGTATGCATTTATTTTATATAAAATATATATATGTAAAGAAATTAATATTTAAACCTTTAAAAATCACAATTTTTTTTTTTTTTAGAGCCACAATGAGACATAATTAAAAATTAAAAAAGTACAGTATCCGAACATAATTATTATAACTTGTTCTTTTATATATTTTCTATGTATAATTTGTAATTTGTATACATTACTTATGTATTATAAAAAAAAAAAATGTGTACAAGTGAAAAGACACAGTTCCTCATTTATTTTATTATTTCCTTTACATTACCAATGTATTATAAAAAGATATAGCTTATACTTACTAGTACATTTATTATTTTAACATTGTACTTATTGTTTGATTGTGATTATATTATTATATTACGTTATATACAAAGTGATTTGCAACAAAAGCCTGTATCTAATTATCAACATAAATATTAGTTATTATATTATTTACCAAAATGTTGTTAAATTGTATAACAATAAATTTTTATGATTATGATCATTTTAGAAATATTTTGTCGATTCATTTTTTATTGCAAAAACAATAGGAAATGTTTTGCCAGCGATAAGTATATTGTCCGCAACGGTCAGTGGGAAATTATTTCCCATCAATTTTCTACTACTTAGAAGGCATAACTAAAGTACACCCTAAAATTAAAATAAATGTTTTTATATGTAAGCATCTATGTTACCGATGCAATCGTCTTACTTACGTATGTACTTATAAATTAAGAAAAAAGTGTAACAATACATACGTAGTATATTCAAGCCTGTAGGGCAAGGCAATCTTAAACTAAGATTTAATTGTCCGATCAGCAAACCGGATTAGACATAAGTTTTTTATTTAAAAAAAATGAGCATTCTGATATATTATGGTTTAAAACAGCGTATGGTGAAATATTTATTTTATAACATTACATAGCTGACAACCGTTTTTTTACTTTGGCCACTGACAACCAAAAATGCACGTTTTTTTGACATGGTTTTACATGTAACGTTTGTATATGTATTTTGATTTCAACTCGTGCAAGTCGGCTAGGGTTGACACAATTTGTATAGTCGACAAAAAAATGTGTAGAGTATTTTTTTTTTTGTTTTTACGAGACAATTGGTAATGTCATATTTTCTAATTACCTTTAACATATACACGACATTTCACACATTATACACATTACACACGTTCGGTATGATAAACATTTAAGACGATTTTTTCATATTAAAATTATAGTTTTAATAATATACCGAATTTACACTACACGAGCATTAGCTTAAACGAAAAAAGTGGAATTGCAAAAAAACTCTTGTTTTGGCAAAGCCCGTGTTTTTATTACATTGCTTTGGTGAACACCAAAGCCGATCTAGGACAAAACACACTGGTGACAGACCGTTTAAATGTAAACTTTGTAAAATGACATTTCACAATTTGGAATGACAGAAAAATATTGAAAACAAATTCGTAATACATAGTTCATTACTAAGAAATACAAATTAATAACACCAACAAGCTACGACAGTGGAAAACGAAGAAATAATAATGATAACCTAAAGCGAAGGAGACGCCGAATGATTTTATCTAGCTCGGACAGGTCGAACGCGGTTATGAATGATAACACGGTAACTGATAAGCTACACGCTCACTGTATGGCGGTTAACACCTCTATATTCAAAAAATTATAGGTATTAAAATATTAACATGTTGTGACACAATATATTAGACCTCATACAACAGTTCAAATGTTTATTGTGTTGCGTTATATAAGCGTTTTTTTTTATTATGTTTTCATTTTTATGTATTTAGCCGAATTTTTTTAATGATAATCAAAATTCATTAATACTGTGCAGTAAAAAATGTTCAGAAAATGAACTTAAGAGGGCGTCGCACCGGTGATTTTCAGTTGGACAGCTGATCACATTTGTTCAGAGTTTCTTGCAAAAAAAAAAAACATAGTTTTTCATTTCACACTTCATAGCTTACATAGTTGCCCATTTTAGTGATTGATAGCATTGCAATGTCGCCAATATGACGAAGCAATTCAGGTCGCAGAACTCGCAATGTTACTTTTCAAGGAATTATTAATGTAATCGAACTGCAGAGCAACGTGAAGAGCGAAATGAAATTAATCGGTTAGGTTAGGTTTTAAGATATGAGCCTTATGTTGTGCAGTAACTGGTTACTTGCTTAAGTTTATGGTATATGAAGGGAAAAAAAAGAGTCTAAGGAACACGGCTCTCTAGGTGAAAAAAAAGTACTTGAAATGACAAACAGCTATCAAGATAAAGGGTATTGTGTATTTTTTGATAGATTTTTTTTCCAGTATTAATCTTGTTTCAAAATTATTAACCCCTTCGTGCATGTTGTGCCGTATTTGACACAAATTCGTTTTTTGTTATTTGTTGCTTTGGAAATTAATTTATGACATAACTGCATAGATGGCCGAATTGGGCACAAAAAACTGACCCATTTTTATGTAAAGTACCTTGATCTAGCGTTAAAATTGTGATTTATAGATGAACAATAAACAACTGAAAATATTATCACCGCGTCGGGTAAAAACTATTTCTTTCATGCTATCTATAACAAAAAATTGAAACTACCGAATTTAAAAAAAAAAAATACTACTTTGTAGGGAATTTTGTGGAGAATATTTTAAAAGTAAGAACAGTTTTTTAAGTATAATAGTTTTTGAAATACAACAAAAACGTATTGTGTGCCCAATATGGGACAACATGCATTAAAAGTTATTATAATTTGATACTTACATTATTAAAAAAAAAATATGATAATTACACAAATCATGTTTTTTAATTATCTTATATAATATACATCACAAATAAATGTCAGTAATAAAGAAAAATGCCAAAAAATGAATACCAATTATGACAACATTTGTTTTGAGTGCATATTGTTCCAGATATGGCAAAAACAAAAATTGTGTTTTTTAATGCATGATGGCCATAAGTGGCACAAACATACATTTGGTGCGCGTTGTGCCATATTAGGCACGAATTAAACTTTGAGGAGAATTAAGGGGAAGTTGTGCTGAAATCATTTATTTAATATTTTCCCCATAATCCTGATATATTTTAGAATCAGTATAATTTTTTTGGGAAAAAAATAAAATGTCATGCATGAAGGGGTTAAAAAGAAAAATATTTGCTTGTGACACAATGTTGCAAAACAGAAAGTTTTTCCCTAAAACTCTATTAAAATCAGATAAAAGTCTTGATATGGGTGATTATGATTTTGCTACATCAGGAGACAGTTTCATCCATTCATAAAGGGTAGAATATTACATTGGTTAAAAGGAAATACAATGTTTGTATTAGAGAAAATGTTAAATGCCCTAAAAGTATTTCTGATATTGGGTCTACATGCGTGGTTATACTTAAAGAAGATCCTGAGAATTGTCGTAAGACTGAGTTTTAAGCTCACCGTCAAAATGTTAACGCTTATAGAAACTTTAAAGAGAGTATTATCAATAAAGCTATAACCCAACTATCTCATATTCGTTACCAAAAACCCAGAACCAACGATCACAATACATAAAACAGTTCAAATAATTCAAAAAACTTCTAAAATCGGCCCAAAACTGTTCAGACCTCATCGCAAAAGACGAAATCATCAACACCATTCTGCCAATCATCTCTAAATTCTCCTACATTCAAAATAACATGAACATTCTATTTTGGAACTGTAATGGCATCTAGCACAAAACAAACGAACTAATTACTTTAACAAAACTCAATATCATACATATCACCCTACTTCAAGAAACAAGAATGAACCCCATCACTTCACTCAACTTACCAAACTACTTCACCTACAGACTACAGACAAGACAGACCACCCAAACCACAGACAGCACCACAGGAGACACCGCAATCCTTGTCAGGGAAAACATCATACATAACGAAGAACACATACGAACAACCATTGACTCAATAACCATCCAACTTGGAAGTGACAAAGTTCGAATATCATCTGTCTAATGTTAATGTATGGGCAGGAATTTTCAAAAACAAAATTGTTGGACCTTTTTTCATAACTAATAATTTAAATGGAATAAAATATTACAATTTATTAAGAGATGAAATAGTTCCAGCGATAAATTTATTAACGAATAATGATCTGCGACAAATCTAGTTTCAGCAATACAGTGCTCCACCACATTTTTAACATTTAAAAAATAGGGACGCACGTCGAGTATAAATAAACGCGTTTCGGGGGCGGCCCCAAGGGCAGAAATAGGCATGCGGCCAGTAAATCAGTCATCTATCTTCTCATCGGTCCAGCGGTGATTGACTGAACTTGTAAGTCCAACCTTTCCTAGCCATCGGTGTTTTTGGCTACAAGCCAACAACCGCTCTCATTAATTTTCCTTGTATCTTTTACGGTGTTTTTAGCCACTGGCTAACAACCGTCTTATTCCGACCAACCTTGCGGTGTTTTAGATTTAGGTCTACAACCGCTTCCTTATCTTATTCCAATTGCGGTGTTTTTAGCCTAGGCTAACAACCGTATCACTCCTACTCCACTACTGTCCGTTCCAAACAGCTTACATCAAGTGCATTAATAGTTATTTTATTTTTCTAGGCTAACCACCGTGTCCCACCTCTCTCGGTACTACTACAACTTATGTATAATTCAGTAATAGTTTCTTTTTTTTTCTTTTGCACTATTTGGGACGTTATTGTAAGTAAGAATCTTAAATATTCGTAGTTAGGAGTAATTTTCTAACCCATTCGCTCCAGCGGTGTTTATACTTAAAGTATCAACCGCGGTTGGGCGATTCGGTTGCATTCTTTAATTTTTTTTTTGGCATTTTTCACCATATATTCAAAACACCAGTGTAACGTATATAAACACATATTGTATTATTAGAAAAAGAATAATAAAGGAATAAAAAATTTCTTTTAAAACAACGAGAAAATTACCAGTTATGTAATTGTAGTTAAAAAGTAGTTAGTAAACCTTTCATTAAAATATACATCGTAAAATTAAGAACAGACCTACACTGTCAATATCATAAGTGATAGGATAGTGTTGATAGGTAGGGTTTGTTTCAGACATCTTTCACGATGTTCTGGAAAGATCAAATTTCCCACTTTACGTCAGAAGGTTTATTAAGTCATACCTGAAGGATGGTGTCGTAGAACTGTGCGGGAAAAACCATGAGGAGGAAGCGACTGCGACGGTGTCATGTGGGGTGCTTAGATTGCCCCTACCAAGAGAGACAATAACACTGGGAAATGCTGACGACATCTTGGTTATTCCACTGAAGATGATAACTTATTACTAACTTTACATAGAGGGGTAAGATTTGGAAAAATCTACTCATATCCCCCAAAAATGTTATAACACAAAAAAAAAATAATAACCGGGTAGGCGTTGGGGGCGGCACTGCGTTATTACACTAGCTATTGCGCGCGCATGACTCGAACAGTATTTTAAACAACGTTCATTATTTTCCTTAATAAAAAAAATGTTGACTACAGATTTTTAAAAAAATTATAAATGTTAGTTTTATTCTAGATATATCTTTGGTCTAATTTTCAGACCTAGATCTTAGTTTTAAATAATTTCTATTAGTATAATTTAATTACTTGGATAGCGTTAAAACATTTTTTTTTATAGATGTAACAAATGAAGAAACTAATCAACTCGAACAATACGTCCTAAATACAATTAAACCGACGTTAACAAACTGTGGGAGTTGTTCAGTGCATACACTATAGTTATGTATTTTAGAAGGATTAAAATCTGCTCCAATAGCTGGATGTATCACCAATGCGAGACAAATAAAATTAATCAACACTATTGTTTATTATAATGTTTATAACTAAACATATTTCAATAGATGGTTAAAAAACTAAGAACACCTAAATATGCGAGTTGGCTAAAGAAAACAAATTTTATATACGCTATTATTAATAACGCCACTCGGTGGAACGAGTGGCGTTATATAAAATGCTTTATAGACTTTTAGAGTAAAAGAATTTCTGTTTGAAACATCAAGATACTAATTCGGATTTAAAACTTAATGGCTATGAATGAGATTCAGCTGATATTATTGTAAGTAATCATCTTCGTATTTAAATTGTTTTTTTAATAAAAAAAATAATAATTATAGTTTCTAGATTATAATAGCTTAATTAATTTTTTTTGTAGATTATTGTAATATTTATTTTACAATACAAAAAATAGTAAAATTAATATTTGAACTGCTTTAATACATTCATATCATTGAAATTTTAATACTGACACGGCCGTTATCACGGGGTTTCCCCCGAAATATTAAAACTATTAAATAACTCTATAGATTTGCCATTCGGGGCTCTGGCACGGCGGACCTTTATTTCCCTTGACGATCGTGGGAACAAGATGGAAGAAAAAACAGTTAATAATAAAAGCGGACCACCGACCGTTAAAACGGTGGACACACAACGAAAAATGATGGACGAAATGATAGATTGTTACCCGGAAACGATTGTCCTTATTTACTGGAACGATTAAATTTTCAAATAATACCAAATCCACCAGAAATCTAGATAGTTATTTAATCGATTATGTTTCTAAAGCATACTTAAAATCATCACCTACGAATATACTGATGACTACTATAGGAAACACTATGGATATTAATTTTAGTTAATAATTAATTATGGCCGTTGTTTGGTTTTCTTTAAAGTACAGCGCTTCGTATATTATTATTTATTATTATATAGTTAATTTTTGATGTGTTAGTCGTTGTTTCAACTAGGTTTTGGGCCGTTTCACATTCCTAGCGCGACAACAATTATTATTTATTATTATATAGTTAATTTTTGATGTGTTAGTCGTTGTTTCAACTAGGTTTTGGGCCGTTTCACATTCCTAGCGCGACAACAATTGTTATGAACAATCGAAAAAAATTCTGGAAACAATACTGTGTATTTTGAACAACATTTAAATATTATACTAGGTATTAAATAAGTAAATTAAAATTACGAAAATTGCATTTATAGCATTGATGGCAAACATATTCGAGTAAAATGTCCGAAAAACTCAGGAAGCATGTACATTAATTACAAACGTTTTCTTTTCTTTCAAAAAAATCAATATCATTCTTTTTTGGTATCATTGAATTCAGATTTAAAAATTCAAGTTAAAAAATATAAGGTTACTGGTATCCCGCCAAAATACATTATATAGAATAATTACTCGTATCTACAGTCTACATTCGGTGTGTACGCCATGCTCTCTGCAGTACTGTCTGCCAATACATTATGTAATATTATAATTTATAATGCGGTGCAGTTATACATTTTGTAATTTGTTTGGTGATGGATTTAGTCTCGTCGTTTTGGGTTTTAGCCTTAGTAAGTATTTAATTACCAATCGCCATTTAGTTATCTACATTTGGTGTGTCCGCCATACTCGGCTCTCTGATGTACTGTCGCCCAACACGTTAATATAAAGAAACGCGCGGATATGTCTTGTTAGGTATCCAAAAGCTAGGAGTTCAATAGCTGTTATAAATGTACCGCTGAATCCTAGCAATTTAGTACAACATACTACACAAATCAAAGCTTATCACTTATGGGATTTGATGTTTTTTTATGAGATTATTAGTGAATCTTACATTTTTTTAATTTTAATAAATGATATTATACGTATTCGGATTTTCGAATTGCTACGTAATTTTAGTTGATTTCAAAAGTATTGTTTTGGTTTAATGTGATATTTTATTGTTAGATAATTTTATTGTTTCTTATATTATGTCTGTTTTACCTGTTTTTATATTTGAAGCCTGTGGTTGGTGTTGCCAGCCAGGGCAATAAGTGAAGGTTATCAATATCCTGTAATCATATTGAGACTCGGACATCCAGGTCGCCCTACACAGGGTCAAATGTGGGAGTCATTTTACTAAAATTGTATGTTTTATTCCAAATCTTCCAAAATTAATTTAGTAATCTATTCAGAAATTAATAAATACCTTCAATAGGACTAAAAAGAAAAAAAAATTAATTAATTTAAAAAAACTTTTTTAAAAACATGCTTTTTTAAAATAAAAAAATAGTAATAAATTTATCAGGTTATATTTTATATTGTAAGATCTTTTGTAATTTAAATTTAGTTTAATATTTGTATAGGACACATACTTTGGTGAACAGGACCCACGCTTTTCTTTTTAGTCAAAATTTAAAGTTGTTTAACATTATTTAAAATTGAAGTTAATTTTCGGTTTTTTTTTTCAAAGTAATTGACATTTTAAATAAAATATGCTACAATTGATTGGTAAATTTTCTTGTAATAAAATTTTTTTTTACTATTTTTATATTTAGATAAGCATGTTTTTAAAAAAGTTTTTTTTTAATTATTGTGTGTAATATGTTACATTGTATGTAATATGAAAATAATATTTGAATGGGTCGAATACAATATTGGAAATGATTAAAATAATTTTAAAAAATAGTATTTAAATAGTTTTTAAGTACTTTTTTAATGTAACTATATTTGAAAATATGATTTCGTATAAATCTAATATTTACTACATTTAAAAAATATAAAAAACCAGTAAATATTCCTCTAACCAATTTTTTGTAAGAATATTTTTCTTATTCGAATAATTTAAAAAACATTATTCAAATAAACTGTAAAATGATTATTCAAATAACGTTTTATTCGAATAAAAAATCGCACAACAAAAAAGAAAAAATATTTATCAGTAGCGGCTCGTGGCTATGTGCGATGGTGCGGCCGCACCACTTACAGAAATAATGAGTGAATGATGAACCAATTGAGAATTATGTTCAAATGTGTCAAATTTTAAAGTATTGTCATCATAAAGAAACACACACACACACACCTAAGAAGTTTATTTTAATAAATCAACACACTATATTGAATTTATAATTTAAAATAATTAGTTGGTATAGTTGATAATAGAGTAATCAGATAAAAAAAAAACAATTTATATAGATGGAAATAAAATATAATTAAAGCTGCTACTATGACATGGCTGGTAAAAGTACTTATTGGCCAATTATATGACGGAGGAGGAGCCATGTTTTAAAATGGAATTTTATAACTGGCCACCATATGTATATACAATTGGCGAAAATGCCCACTGAAGTATGTGTAAGTAATAAATTCTAACAAATCTTTTTCTTACAAAACGTCGTTTTCGACGCTCATTGGCCAAGAAACTACATAAAATTTCAAAAAAAAAATCCTATACGATTTTCGTATATAACGCGCTATTTGTGCAATAAATTACTCTTAAACCGTTTTAGTTACCCTTGCCGTTGTGCAAAGTCTCTTGTGGCAACCTACCTGACCAGGCATAACACCATGTCGTCTCAATGAAACTCGGACTCTCAGCGTAGAGGTATTTATTTAATTTATTTAACTTAACGCGAGTATTAAATTACAGAAAATACAGAAAAAGCGATAACAGCGTAATGGTTTTAGGTTTTATTTTCGTTTTAGCTGAAACTGTCCATTTTATTTGACGTTTTACAATTATTGCTCTATCCCTAAATGTTCTTTAGGCGGATAACTACTTCAAAAACATTTGTGAATTTCACAAAATTTAACGAATTTTAGTAATTATTTAAAAGTGAAAACATTTATAAATACAAATAGAAGAAGAAAATGGGGTTTAAAATACTGTTAATGGACCTTTATTTTATACAGCCGACTAAATAAAATATCTCAATCGCTCAAGTCGCTTATAGGCTGTTGTTTGTAGTCAACGGGTAATACATCTATTTACATTATATTGTTAATTACGATTTAAGGGTAACTACTATAAAATCGAGATAAAATAAATGTTTGTGTATTTTTTTTTTTGAAGTGACTTAAAAAACGTTTTTTAAAGACCTATGTGATTTAGTACATGTTTTGCGATGACTCGTTCTGTGCCGGATTGCCCTGCACCGACGTGGCGTCCGGTGTTCAGACAATGGGAAATACGATGCTATAGAAATCACAATAAAGATTATTATAGCTTATGCACACTGCTCAATTTGTATTAATTGTCCCGGTCTGGAAACGAGGTCAAACGGATATACCAACAAAGGGAACCCGTTGATAAATTGAAGGGTCGATGAATACTATCGTTTCTCGCAGGATGGATTAATAAACGGCAATAATTGTCAGGACCACTTTGCCTGTCAAACAATTATTACTAGAGGGGTCGGCTGAGTGTGTGTCACACGCCAGCATTGGCGACCGTCATTCGATCACGAAGACTTTACTCGTTCGGTCGCGAATTTCTTTTGCACATTTTTAGTGAATTCCCCATAAAAACAGTTTCGTTTTTGGGTATTCGACAACGCCATCATGTTCAAAATCTATATTGTCTTATCGGTTGCACTGCTTTGGTTGGACATTGGTACCGCCACGGGTGGATCTCGGCTTCAACACGAATACACTCACGACGACCATGTTTATGCCGTGCTATCAGCAAACGTTGTCAACTTTACCATCGTCGATAACAACCAATACGTCCAAATTACATTGTTAGTAGAAGGCGTAGGTCTCACGAAAGATGTAATGGTGCGTACGACTTCAGCTTTTAAGGGGCGTGGATCATTATGCTTTACAGATCAACAATATAAGTACGCCGACTCCCAAAGAAACTCGTTTAAAATAGTAAGTCCGACATTTATGTTTTTAATACTTCGAATATGAATAATATCGGCTTGTACATTTTTTAAATACCATCGTACCCGTGGTGCATTACTTTTAACAAAACAATTCCAGTTAGTTTAATACTGATATATTCTGTTCGTTCATAAGATATAAAAACGTATCATAATATATTTTAGTCAGTAGTTTCGTTAGGTCTAGTTTAGATGACAGTTGTATTGATAAAATACGTTGGTATACGCTTTAAACACTTTGTCGTACTGTTAAACGTAAAAATGCTGTGCTTGTGCGTTACGTTTTATTTTTCATTATGAATTTCGATAGATTTAGTTATCTCAATATGTAGTTAAAAAAAAAAATCAAAAATTAATTCTAAAAAGTCGCTAAAAGTCAAAAACATTTTTTATAATTCATATTATATTATGTAGCATTATAATTGACGTCTTATTGTAATAAAAGAAAAATTATAACATTTGTATATGATATTAGGCCCTCAGATCTCGTCAGTTGCCTTCGCCCTATCCTTTATATATATATATATATATATATATATATATATATATATATATATGAATATTAATTGTAATACCCTTAATGATTTTTAGTTGCAAGCAAATGGTACACGAATGTATTTAACCAACAAGTTGAAGATCGATGAAAATGTCGTGGAAGGAAAGTTGTTCCTGTGCCTTAACAGACCACGGTTATCGACCAGAAATTCGTCACATGGTCGTTGGGTACATCAGGGTGATTTTGGTTGGATCGTCTGGCCTGTACCACCGATGTATCTGTTTCGTAGATATGTATACAGAGTGTGAGTATGTTATAGATAAACTTTACATATCGTTAGTAGTATTTTACTAATGAGTGAAACAGTAACGCATTAAGTTACTTAAGGAATATTAAATAATTACCAAGTTCAAATAATATCTTCCTGTTTTGGTGATAATTATTTGTTGATCAAGAAAAATAAAACTTTCCGTAAAGATAAATGCGAAAAATCCGTGACTCTCTGATCCCACAATGCTGTCTAATAAATTATTTCAATTTATATTGAAAATTGACGATTATTTATTAAAACCATTTTTTATTTTAATTGTCATTTCAATACCTGTTATTCAACCTAATCCCCTAGGATTGAACCTGGAAAATTTCATTTAAATAACAAGTTGTTTGAAATTATTACTTGAACATCTATTTGTTAATATAGTGCTCAGATTCGATTACAATATTCGTGCATCGATGGTAATCACTAATCTTGATTAAATTATTGTCGGTTTACAGCACCGAACCTGCAAGTGAATCCAACTCATTTGAGACAACAACAAGCGACTATGGAAAAAAATACAAACATCGCGGTAACAAGATACATTTTTTAAATGACACGGCTTGGTCCTATACAAAAATGAACCTGGCGAACACTATAGTCACCGCTAATGGCTTGAGGTGCAAATTCCTCGTCAAAGCCGTTAAAAAGGTAGACTTTTTTTTACGCTCGAGTCTCGTTCATTCAAACATCAGAAAACTATCAGATTCTATAAATTAACTCATATATGTTTTTTACAATCACCTTTTTTTCAGCCAAACTTATTGGACGATTACAGCAAGTCGGAACCCTCAAACCTTCAGCGTGAAACAGTTTATTTATGTGAGCACTAGTCGGCCGGAGCAGATAAATACAGAAAAAGCGATAATAGATGTAAATATTGGTTTTAGGTTTTCTTTTCGTTTTAGCTGTAGCTGTCCATTTTATTTGACGTTTTAAAATTATTTCCCTATCCTTAAGTGTTCTTCAGGCGGGTAACTACCTACTTCAAAAACATTTGTGAATTTAACAAAATAAACGAATTTTAGTAATTATTTAAAAGTGAAAACATTTATAAATACAAATAGAAGAAGAAAAGGGGGTTTAAAAATACCGTTTATGCACCTTTATTTTATACAGCTGATTAATAATATAGCTTCGTGATGACACTTCATTTTTCGACTATTCACTGAACAATTTTTGTTTTTTTTTTCAGAACGCCGAAAAAATTGATTAATGCTAATTATGCCTGTACTCGAATTACACCCAAATTTAGTTGTTTGAGAGGGCACCTCAAGTCGCACATATCACCTACAGTTTTTAGAAATTATATTCACTATTAAACTATATGCACGACTATTTTGCACTCATTCTTAAAATCGATTTTATTATAATTTTATCGAATTATAAATATAAAGTTATTATACTTATTCGGTGTGTTATGTCAAAAATATATATTGAGTAAAAACAATATGTCTTATACTTGTACTTAATTAACTAATCTAACTATAATAGAAAATTATAAAATAGATTTACATTAAATATTTTTAAAGATTGCAACATTCACAAAGATACTATAACAATTGAGACAAATTGTTTGTATAGGCGATCCAGGTGATTTAAACCAAATATTTACTTCTTTTACATGTTTATCAATAGTTAACATTAAGTAGGTGTTATTGTTTTTAAATTAATCAGGTAAGGATAACCAGAACATGTTTTTAAACAATCGTCATTAAATATTTAAAACAGGTTCTGTATTTTATATAAAAGTATTCGGTATTCGGTTTCTAAGATAATATTCACAAACGATATTGAAATTTACTCAATCAGTGTTAGCTTTACAAGTAGATCAATGTACAATACAAAAGTTTTCCATACAATCAAATTGTAAACATCAGTTTAGTATTTACGAAAAAAAAAAATTGTTGAAAGATGAAGTGGCATACTTAATCTTACAATTTTTTTTCCAGAACGCCGAAAAATTTGAGTAATACTAATTATGTCTGGACTCAAATTGCATCCAATTTTAGTTGTTTGAGAAGGTACCTCAAGTCACACATATCACTTTAGAAATTATATTCACTATTAGACTTCATGCACAAATTCAACTCATTCTAAAAATCAATTGTGTTATAATTTTATAAAATTATAAATATTAAGTAAATATAAAATATAATTATAAAGTTAAATTAGGTGTGTTATGTCAAGAATATATCTTCGATGGTTGGTCAAAATTATCAACTTTTCAGGAGGATTATCTAAACATTCACAACTTCCATTATAAATTGCATAATAGATGCACACAAAATATTTGTAAAGAATGCATTATGCAATATTCAACAAGGATACTATAACAAAAAGATCATCTTATATATATTTATAAAAATGACATGCAAACTTGCCCGATATATTTTGGTTTTATATATTAAACTTTAAGGACCGAACCCTACACAACGACTTAAAAATTCCTGATCAAGCTACCCAATTCTATAAAAACTTCCACGACAACATTTTTAATCACCAAAATCCGCTAATATCTAAATTATCTTTCCTCACTCTCCCTGACAACCCCCGACGCCGCCTTAAGGGTAAATGGCCCAGAGATCTTCTCAACCCAAATGTAAATATATAAATATAAAATAAAACCACATCACACACTAGTGTAATAAAATATTAACTTACACATCTGAAGTAGTGTCAATGGACGCCCCCTTCGATCAAGTCGACCAGCTTTGTAAATAAATTAGCCCTAAATTTTATGGTATATATAAATACAGATTGTAAATATTTTAAAAAAAAAAAAAATGTTTAAACAAATTATTTAAAAAATGCATAAAATACAATACAGTAGGTCGAACCAAAATGATCATTTTTTTAAAAAAATTCTTTTTTATTTTTTTTTCTTGTACTAGTTTTCTAGCATTCTTCAGTTTTTTAGAAATTATATTCACTACTAAACTACACGCACAACTATTCGTTCTAGAAATCAATTGTATTATAATTTTATATAACTCTAAATATAATGTTATTTTACCGATTAGTTGCAGAATAGCAGTCCAAATACTGTTTAGGCTGAAAATACTGTCCTAACAGTCTGGAACCAATTTTTAAATTTAATGTTAACAACTTCTAAAAACTGAACGTTGACATTGCTTAATCAACGAATAATTTTTCAATTGTTAACTCCTAACATCATACTGAGCTAGTTACTACATCTATTAATTACCAATTACTCTGTCAATGTTCTTGATCACAGAATTTGCAAACCTATGCTATAGGTTACAAATAAAATTGGTCCTTGTACCAAACAACTTTTAAATATTACATAATGATTTCTCCAATATTCCCATTTACTACTGTATAAGGTTATACTATATTTATTACTTATATTCCAAGACCCAAATACACAATATTAATTATATTCAATATAACGACTTAAATTAAATTCATTCTATGTTAACTTAACTTTGTTTTTTTAATAACAAAAAGTAAGTAACAAATGTACATTTATCGTATATTAAAAGTCAATACATATATTATAATATTTTAACAATATACAGTGTGTCAAAGAGGTCTGCAGTTATATTTTACGTTAAAACAATTAGTTTTTTTAACGACAAACAGAACTGTCATAGTGTACCAAAATTTTGGACATATCTTCAAGTTATTCCAAACAGATTCTAAGCGTGACACCAAAGGCATATATATTCAGCTAACTATAATCAGTGTGTTAAAGCGTGTTAACATTACAACCGTCTTAGTTGCATAAGTATATATGAATCAAGAAAAAAAGTATAACATTTCATACGTTGTTTATTCAAGTCTGTAGTAAAGACAATGGGTAAACTAAATTTCAATTACTGTTTAGCATATCACAATTGATTAAGTTTATTCTAATATGTGTACTCCGGTATAATTACCGTTTACAACAGCAAATGGTGAAATATACGGTTTACTAAATTACAAAGCCGACAATAGTTTTTAACTCTTGGCTACCGACAACCTTAATAAATGCTCGTTTTTTTACATTTAAGGTTTAATATATAAATTTATTTCCATTTCAACATATTATGCAAGTCAGCTCGGGTTGACACGCATTGTATTTGACCAAAATATGTGTATCGTATTTGTTATACATTATAATACGTGACATTTGGTAATGTCATATTTCTTATTACCTTTAACACGGACAAGACTATACGAGTACACCATTTCATGTCCGGTATGTTAAAATTGTACAAGTCATAATATAAGGTTTTTTATTACATTTGTACAAGTAGTATACCGTATTTACACCACAAACGCATCGGTTTAACGAAAAAGATGTAATAGCATAAAAGCTTTCTTTTCGACAAAGACCAGTGTTTTTTTTGTTTTTATTAAGTAAACGAATCGTGTCAACACCAAAGTCACCGGTCTATGGAGACTCAAAAAACGTACAATACGAAATACTAGCCGGCGTCTGCACTCGCAACCAATCGATACGAAAGATTGAATTGAAGGAAATATATTGACTACAAATTCGTAATACCTAGTTTTTTAATTTTACAAAATTATTAACTACAACGAGGCACGAGCAGCAACGTATCCGAAATGCAAAACGAAAGAAATATAGTGATAAACGACTGGGATAGGGACGCTGTTATCTAGCTAGGTTAGGTCGAATACGGTTATAAAAGATAACACGGTAACTGATAAGCCGTACACACACCGTATGGCGGTAAACACATAGTTTATTCAAATATTATAGGATTTTCTTGTGAACAAAATATTAGAGCTCATAACAAAAAACAAATTAATAAACACATTCAATCGAATAGTATGTAGTTTACTCATTTCCTTCGATAAAATACAATTTTAAATAGTAAGAGTATTACAAAATGCGATGCTGTAAATATTTTATACAGCAACATGTACGATATAAAATACAGTATGTATATATTGGTATTGTTAATTAAATAAAAGTTAGTTATAAAATTACTTTTAACGAAACAATATAACATAGTTTATTATTAGTATCTGACGATTTTTTTAAGGTTTTTTAAACACTCAATTACGATAGTTAAAAAAATAACAAAAATTTACAACCCAATCCCAACTGTGTGACACTAATAGTGTAGGTATCTCTATATTAGCATACATTATTTTATCAAGCTGGATTTGTCATGCAATATCATGTTCTCAGCGGTAGCGTATCTAGGATTTTTCTATGGGGGGAGGTGTGGGAATAAAGATTTTAACAGCCATACCTATTCAATATAAATATATATTCATATTATTATATACATGTTACATTTAAACAAAAGTTTGGATTCTTAATTACAAAACAAAGTCTAAGTTTCTCGAGGACAGTGAAAGAATATTGAGTACTTCATTAGGTGTGAGTGTTATATTTTTGTGTACTGTTAGGGCCTTGGGGGGGATACAACCCACGTATACCCCCATCCCCGTTAGTCCGCCACTGGGTCTCAGTTATATGACCATTAAGACAATTACAGTTTTAGTCTAAATAAAAACCAAATTAAAAGAAACATACTCCAGTGTACCCTTTTAAATGAATAATTTCCAATCGGTCACGCAATGTTTGCGTAGTTTTATGTAGTTTTTATGTTTTTTGTAGTTTTATTAATCATTTAATGTTCAGTCTTCTTATAAAATATTTACTGTTGATAGTTTTTAAAACAATCTACACTTTTTTCCACCTAAGTAAAACAACTATACTGTCTCTCTAAACTAATAATAATCAATTAATTTTTCTAACAGCGATAGAGTGAAATATTCTTTTGTTTCAAATTGCACATACCATAATTGGTAAACCTTCAGAATCTCTATAAAATTGTTTTATTTAAATTACGAATATACAAAACCAATAATTAATTAAATTTATTAATTTAAATAATTATAAATAATTCTTGTTTTTGTCAAGTCAAGTGTCTCATCACTAAATTTTCACATGGAAATTCAAATTAAAACCATGTGACTTCTGTACCGTTTCAGATGGCACGCATTAAGGTCAGTACCGCTAGGCCGGAAACCCGGGAAGAGCGGGAACGGCGCACAGTGACCAATTTCCCCGATCTAGTTGGACAAAACTCATCTTCCGCTATTGAGAATTTCGATAGCAATTATCATTAATAGGAAGGTACTAAACAGTAATACGTGTATATTTATGAAATCTGGTCGTTAATAAGGTCAGGAGCACGGCACAAAGACAGGTTTGAATAAACGAACCAGCTATCGTAGGATGCAGTCTTTGCTAGTCTGATTCGCCTTTCACTGGTGTTCCAAAGCACTTTTTCGATTCGTTCAGGATGTTGTATAGTCGAGGAAGATCTTGTCTTTCAAGAAAATGATTCCTCAAAGCAATACTGTTAGTTGGGCGTAAATACCGTTCGATTAGCGTACATTTATCAGTTGCAAATGTTCTGCTCGACTAAAGTAATATTTTTACGTCATCGACCGGAAATTTCACTTCTGTAAAATGCAACCTAAACAACAATTTATTAACAAGTGTTCAACAGCGATTGAAAATGAGGATCTGGAGGTAACGTTGTCGTCTCGTGAAGAGTTTGTCGAAGCGTTCGGTTTGCCCGACTGTGGCTTTGGTCCAGACGGCATACTGCACGATCCGTTTGCTACCTGGACTATGGAACTGAGTCTGCCGAGGATGAAACCGACGAAGAAACCAGCGAGGAAGAGGAGTACGACACCGATGAGTCTGAAGGTATTTATTTAAATTATATTTTACACCGTATGCCTAAAAATCGAATTTTATCACTAAACCGATGGTTACTCGTTTCCTGTATTTCTTACTAAACTACAAAATCAAATTTATAATTTGTATTTATTATTTTTAGTGCTCATTACTGATGGAGATATGGAAAGGAGAATACGTTCGTCTGAAATATCGTTAGAAGACTTTCCGTGGCCGGGTAGCTCTTACAACCCCAAGGACACTCTACTCAGATACCTGGCCATTGGACGCAAGTCGCTCACTAGCGTGCGGTGACCCGGTCCTTTGTTACCGCCGAATACGCTACAGGACGCTTAGGTACATTTTCTAGGATCCAATTGGTTCGGTTGGGTTTAACACGGGGGACCTAGTGCGGGCTAATTTTTTTTGTTACTCGATGGAGGAGATACTGTTTTTCCTCAATCGTTGGCAGAAAAATTTTGTATGAGATAATTACCGGGTGGCGACCATGCGCATAATCTTATCCTCGGGGAGGGTAATAACGCGTCGTTTTCAGTTTGTATGTAATACGGAGAGATCGACGTACCTCAATCCTGAAGCTACCTTTGTGCGCGTGGTTTCAGCTACCCGGGAAATACCCAATCAAATTAGATAAATTCATGAATTATCCCAGTTTAAGACGTGCGAGGGATGCGGCGCCAGACTAAACTCTGGCTAAGCCAGTCAGATATTTTTGCCGGGGAAGAGCATTTTAACGATGTCCCCTCACACAATATTATATTCAACCTATTTAATAGACTTATTAATTTATGTTGATTTCCTGTGTATGTATTTTTTTTATTTTTTTTTTATTAATCTGTTAATTTTTTTTATGTACATATTAAAACTCAATTTTTATAATGAAATAATGCAAACAATATGTTTTTATTATTATAATAATAACTGTTAACGAAATTGCTGGTTTTCTTTACATTTATTGGTTTTACTTTTTATTACTACTTCATCTACTAATACTAAAAATAACAATAATGACTTAGAGTATGGTTAACTACAATATCGTATAATTAATTACCATTAAACATAATAGTAATACTATTTTTGTTTAGTGAACGGTTATAATACATTATTTTTTTTGGAACATTAATGATTTGTACATTTACAAGACGCTTTACATGTTGATAGGTAATAAACACCAAAAATAATTGCAATAATAATACAAGTATTAGTATTATGAAAGGTACGTCATTGTTTATTTAAATGGTATTATTCCGTTCGTCAAATTGTTAATGAAAACGGAGTAGGTAGACGATCACTTCGTCTCATTCATTTCTTCATCATCGCTACCGGGTTGTTGCTCACTGTAAGTATAAATAAATAAATCATTAAGTATCTATAGTATTATGTATATATATATATAGCGGTCGTGTAAAAGGTTACTTGAGGTCCCGTTAATTTGTAATGGTACAAAAAAGTTTTATTCCATTTACTCGACATAACAATTTGGAACACGTTTTACTTTTATAAAAAAACATTTTAAATGTTATAATATGCATTTCAAAGAATTTAGAAATTTAATTTTAAACAACTTTTTGTAAATATCGTCTACCGTAACAGCAACTGAATTATTTGATCTAAAAAAGAAGAAAAATCGTAAACAAGCACCAGAAGATAGCCATTATCAAGAACCTATCCCAGTACCCCAAAACTACAAAAGAAGCAAATATTTTAAAAATTGCAAAGAATTGACACCGACTGCCGCCGCCGCCGCCGGACAAACCGTTGACACTTCCGTTACACGGTTTCCACGGCCTTCGTCAGTATTATAATATTGTTTACTTTCACTTATGAAAATATAATCATCCGTGATAGCTTAACTCCGTTTCTCTTTATTTAAAACTACCCTTCAATCAACCCTCTCCTTACGACCACAACAAGTTGTAAATAGCGTAAATAGCCTTAGAATATAATAAACTCATTTTTACAGAGAAACGTTTCAGTTTGTTGTTATATTAATCTTGCCCCAGATTAACAATAAATAAATTACATATTATATATATATATATAATATTATTATTATTATTATTTATTATATAATTAATATTGTATCTAGCTTATTCAGTATTTCAATATAATAGTATTTTACCAAAAGTAGTGTTGTTATAAGATGGACATTATAATTATTGTTGTGATTATAATACAAAATACATCCCATGTTAAGAACGCATTTTCATCAATATGGGAGGCAGGGCGACCGTCAATGACAACCGGAGATGTTGTCAGTGTCCGGGATTGTGTCACCGGTAGACGTGCAAAGAAGTCTTATATGGCCCAATTTTTTCCTATGGTTATATTATAACTAATTATGTTCTAGGCTTTTTGAAATAGTGGTTCTATCAATTTCAACTACAAGGGGTCTCATATCATAATTTTACTGGCATTGTGCGGTGTCATTTATACTTTCTGTTATTTGATACTGGAGTACCAGGAACAGCAATATCCCAAAAATTAATGGACTTGCCCAATCTAGAATGTCTGGATCGTGTCAATGGATGCATACCGTATTATTTTGTCGGTGACGAAGCGTTTCCTCTCTAAGAAAACTTAATGAGGCCTAATTCTGCTAGAGGAAAGTCCAATATGTCAAAAGATGAAGAAGTATTCAACTACATGTAAAAAACACAATTTATTCAATATCAATTATGAGTTAGAGATGATAACTTTTTAAGCCATACTACAGTATTAATTATTTAATCAATGACTGTTTAGGTTAAGCAGCACAAGACGAACAATTGAAAATACCTTAGGAATAATGGCATCTAGATTCCGTATCTGTTGGAAACAGAAGACAAAAGAATAACAGAATAAGATACAACTATTCCCAATACAAAAGCAACCATTGTTTTGCATAACTTCATAAAAAATTCAGAAACAGATATAGGTTGTGAATAACATAGTTCCAATCAAAAGAAAACCACCAAAAACATTGCTATGTGAGCCAATAAGCTTCTTTTAGCTGCAATTCGATCTTCTTCCGGATCGTAATCAACGCGATATTGATACAGACTATAGTTCCCATTGCATTAGTCCTTTGTTCTTCATTCGGTCGACGGCCGCGTAGACTTCCCCGGCCAAGAGGAACTGGTATATCATCTATATTGATGGCAAACATATACGAATAAAATGTCCGTCAAATTCAGGAAGCATGTACGTTAATTACAAACATTTTCTTTTCAATTGTTTAAAGGGCTATAGTAAAGATAGTTGCAGTGGTGTTTTACACCATTTAAAAGTGTAACACCGTATTAAAAATAACAAACATAAAGATACTTCCAAAATTAAAACACTCTATGTATTCATTGGCGACGAAGCTTTTCCTTTACCAGAACAAATTATTACTATCCCCATCCATGAGTTGTGACCATAGGCGGACTTAGGGGTTGACTTTTGGGGGGGCTTTAGTCCCAGACAATATTTAGACACTGATGTAGCCTACAAAATCTTTATTTTTCGTAAATTTTTCGCTTTAAGTATGTGTGGGCATGTATATGCAATATTTTGTTATATTTTTTTATTGATGCAATATGTATAATATTATAATCGAAGTTGATTATCAACTGATAACAAAATTATTACTATATAGTATATACTATAAATATACTGTTAATTTATATTTTACACTTGCTGACTACTTTTATTATAGTTTGAGTATGTTTACATACAAAAAATATTGCCCCCCCCCCCCAGGCAAAGATTCAAAGCCTCTACTGTGGAAGTGTTTGTAATTCATTTTTTAACATTTTTTTCTAACTATAAATCGAATTAATTTTCTAATAGCTTAATCAAAAATTTGCCTTTTAACGCCTATACATAATTTTTTCTATTTATTTTAGCTAAAAAATGTCCAATCAAATATAAAATTTAGTTTAATGTTCTCGATGAGGTGATAGAAGGCTAGAATACTATTATTTCCATCCACATACTTCGTCTATAATTTAAAAAACGTATTATACAAAAATGATTTATTCCATAACAAACCAGTTTTCAGTTTTCACTAGGTACATTATTGTTCTATACTTAATAAACGAATTAAATATTTAGGTTAAAATTTGACTTTTAAAAGTTATCTTCAACATTTATCCTTTAAAATAATACCTACTGTAAAATTGTTTTCTTTAAAACAACTACAGTAATTATAATTCAACTTACAAATATAACTTGCTCCACTTGCCAAAACAAACCGAAATATTTTTGATGAATTAAAAACACTATCTGCGCTATTTGTCAGTAAAATAGGCAATGAATTGGTTATATTCTTTAGCATGGCATAAACCTATAGAAAAGAGATATACCCCAAAATGTTTTAACATGAAAAAAAAGTTAAATACATTTCATTTTACCACGGGTTTTCAACTATTTTTATAATATCTGCGATAAGTTTGCTTTATTATTATTAATATATATATATATATATATATATATATATATATATATATATATATATATATATATATATATACAATGTTTATATTTTGTATTTGTTTATACTTAGCTGTGAAAAGTAGTCTAAAATGACAATAACAACCCTTCACCACACCTTCCCAACAGGTCTTGCCGCCAGACGGTTGGCGGTCGCCGCCAGAATAATATAAAGCATCAGAAGTTGCCTTGTGTAAAATGACACCTTAACCACAATCATACGTTATCCAACTAGTCTAAAAAACCTAAGTATTAAATTATATATTATAAATAAGGCACATTTGAAAAAAAATACGGTTTTTATACATTTTTAGGTAATAGAAAATTAAATAAGAATTTTACTGAAATAAAAAAAGCCAATTGGGTTTGGGGGGGCTAAATCACATATTGGGGGGGGGCTAATGCCCCTTTAGCCCACCCCTAAGTCCGCCTATGGTTGTGACTGAAGTTGACGCTGCAACTTTTGTTGTTTATGTAAGTAATTTTTATTTAAGCAACGTGATAAAAGTTTATTTAGCAGAAATATTATTTTGACTGGTTTATATGGAATTTATTTCTTAAGTACTCGTGAAAAAGAGTTATGTCAACATTCTGGGCAAAATGTATACCGATAAATTGAGAAAAAAAATCGTTTGTACCTTATAATTTAATTTAAAGCGTAGTATTTAGCCACTACCGCCGGGTCGCCCTACTGATAACGCACTTTTTCAATATACCTCTCGTAATTAACCAAATTATTCATACCGGAATCTGAAAATTACATAAGTTACTGAAGCTTTAAATTACAAAGGTTTTTTTTACTAAGGCAAGCATTGTCAAACTAGGCTATCCAAAACTATAAAGAAAATGAAGCCACGTAGTTTACTTTCATCAAATTTAGGGTAAAGTCACTGTGGTCTTAAAAATGGTTTTTTAACATATACATGTATACATGTATATTAAAAAAAGCCATTACTTATTACTAACAAAAAATGTATATTATATTAACTAAAATGGTTATTACTCAAAGAAAAAATGATTAAATTAAAAATAATACCATGAAGCTTATACAAATTAACCAATAAATTAATTGAAATTGTCGAAATTTATTAAAAGCACTTTTTTCTTAAATATTGCCTAAACAGAACACCTTAAAAATTAGCCGGTACCTGTATGATAAAACATGTTATAAACTATGACTTATATAAATATATATTCTACAATATATACACTCCAATAGTAGACTCTTATCACCCATACTTAAAATTCATTTATCCACTTAACTCACCTAGTTTACTAAATGACCAATCAAACCCCGTTGTTTATTAATTAATGCATGCAATTTCAATGATATTATTAGTTTCTTGGCCAATATCGATATAATCCTTAATTTTATTAGTTTGCATTTAGATGCAGCGATCTCCAAATTTTACGAAATTTTAAACCATTGTTTTGATCTATTCGTTCCAAAACTATAAATTAATCAAAATATGATATGATATATAAAATATGATACAGTTTGGTCTAACAAAGAGTACAGAGACCTGACTAGACTAATAAAGGAAGCTCATAAAAAATATAAAAAACCTAATATTTATTCAAATTATTTAAAATTTTACCAATTACGGAAAAAATGCAAATTTTTATCTGATCGTATTCATGCGAATTATTTCTTTAAAATCGAAAATAATATTAACCATAATTAAAATTATTTTGGAAGTACATAATAACTCTTAAGTCTAATAAATCAAGTATTCCGTCCTCTGTTACGTTGGATGACTGTGTTGCTGATAATATTGAGAATACCTCCAAGTTATTTGCTAGTTATTTTTCTTCAGTGTATTCTGGTAATAATACTATTATAGAGCATCGAGAACAACCGTATACAAATTATTATCTTGATCTTAACTTTAATCCGTGTGTTATCTCTCGTATGGGAAATTTTCTTAGCTTTTCAAATATATAAGTTTAATTAGCGGACTCGGCCCGGAAAATATACCCGAGCCCAAAAACGACAGCCGGGTCGCAGTACGGTTACCCAGTACGGAACTTGTCGCGTTCAATAAATTATTAAAAATATATTCCTTCTAGGTGGTCACACTGCGAGTACATATGTATTTTGTAGATTTTAAATATACTAACAACTCTACCGCCTACTGCATATAAGCTACATTTGGCACAAGTCAGAAACGCTGTTACCTTTCTTTGCATAAAGACGTATAAACAGGTAACGCATATTTTGTGAGTTGTAACTGAAGTTGACGCTGCAACTTTTGTTGTTTATGTAAGTACTTTCAATTTTTATTTAAGCAACATGATAAACGTTTTTATTTAGTAGAATTATTATTTTGACTGGTTTATAAGGAATTTATTTCTTGAGTACTCGTGAAAAAATACTTATGTCAACATTTTGGATAAAATGAATATCGATAAATTGAGAAAAAAAAAATAATCGTTTGTGCCTTATAGTTTAATTTAAAGCGTAGTATTTAGTAATAATAAGTAATAGTAATAATAATAAAATATTGTGTGTTGAGTTAAGTCAGTATTTTTGTTATTTTAGTTAAGGTATTTTGTGATAATTTGGCAAATCTTTCTAAACAATTTTATTAATGTCTAATGGGTTATTTTATTAAATAGTTTATTTTGTTGCATTTCAAAAATTGTTTTACTTTCCTTTTTTCCAAAAAATCTTTTTTTTATCAAGGTACCTGAGTCAATTGATCTTCTCGTATCCAATAAAAATGTTTCTTTTAATTGCACAGCCCAACAACTAACCATCTTTGTATTTGTATAATAATGCATGTCATATGTGACTAGGTTTAAACTTAAGGGGCCTGAACGTTTGCTATTTATTAATGGGCAAAATAAAGGCAATTTCTAAGCTTGTCGTCGCCGCCGTAGATTTTTTGTGTTAGTATTGTGTGTAAATGGTTGTTAGTGTGAGTGCGGTATGATCTGTGTACCACTATCTTCCGCTCCACCGTAGCAGGTAATTGCGTCTCATTGCGGCATTGTTATCATACTATTATTTATGGGTTTATTTTACTATACCTATTACTACTGTTATTATTGAATTACCTGCAGTATGAAATTATTTTTGACTATATTTTTCAATATTGTGAAAACTCTTTTAAAATTTTTAAAAAATGGTCCAAACCAAAAAAGAAACCGTGTCAGTCTATAGAAAGCGTAAAGGTGGAAAAAAGGCTAAGTAAGTTCTAAAATATTTAAAAAGTACATTTGTGTAATGTGTTCATAGTCAATATAATTTCTTTGAATATCAATTAGGAAGCGTTCAATAATACCGCCTAGTGTTGCTTCTGCTACTCCTAACGAGTGCATTCCAAATGGAGAAGGATCAAAGTATGTATTATTGTAAGACGTTCCTAAAAATACACAAATGCATAGATTTAAATATGTGAACTATTATATATTTTACAAATGATGTAAATTATTGTAATAGATTTACTATACATGGCCGTCGCGTGATTGATGTCAGCTATGTGTTTGGGCGAATTTAATTTTCTGGCGTGTACTCCTGATGGGTTAATAGGATAAGAGGACTTGGTAGAAATAAAGTGTCCCCACAGCGCTAAGGACGTGAAAATCCACGAAATGTGTTGACCAAAAAAAAATTAAATGTATGGTGTACAATAATATCATTTGTTGGTTGAAATAGTACAGCCCAAAATTATATGCTAGGACTTTTTTTTATACGTTTATACTTTTATTATTTATACTAGGACTTATATTTATTTATACAACATGTATAACACGAATTATTTGACGTGTGATAACATATTTACTAAATTAAATATTACTACATTGTATTTGCATAAATGCGCGGAGCGATCTAATACGAATAACGAAAAATGGGGAAACCTGGGTAATTTGACGAGCTGGGTAAGATGACGAATTGATAATAACTGATTGTAGATTATACCATCAATTGATATTTTACAAGAAATGTAAAGAATGATGTTAGGAACAACTAGTTTACCGATAAGAAATAATCCTGATAAAGCCCATGTGTTTTTATTTGCGATTTTCTGTTATACACACCATACACACTTTTATTTTCCGTGTTATGAAATAACGTTTTTCCGAAATAAGGTAAGTGAAATCTATTATATATTGTTTTAAATCAACAGAGTATAGTGTAAGCTTTATTTTCATGTATACTTACTGTCTATTACTTAAGTTTAAATTGTAACACATTAGGTTGGAATATTAAATAATTACCAAGTTCAATATTATCTTACTATTTTGGTGATAATTATTTGTTAATCAAGAAAAATTTAACTTTCAGTAAAGATAATGACTAAAAATTCGTGATTCTCCGATCCCACAATCACAATGTTAGCTATATTATTATTTTAATTTATATTAAAAATGTACGATTATTCGTTAAAATAATTTTTAAATTTAATTATTATTTCCATACCTATTATTCAACCTAATCTCCCAGGATTGAACCTGGGCATTTTTATTAAAATAACAAGTTGTTTGAAATTATTTCTTGGACACCTATCTGTTAATATTCTCAGCGATCTGTTCTACAAAATGTAGTAGCCTAATGGCTAACCTAACCAACCAGTTGACTAAAAACAACAACGTTTAGGTTAGTTAGGTTAGGATTATAGATTTTTCTATGTTTGTTTAACTAATTGTAAAATAAGCTTACCTAAAAATATAATGCTCAGGTACGATTACAATATTCGTGCACCGATGGTAATCTTAATGAAATAGTTGTCGGTTACAGCAGCGAACAAAGTCAATCTAACTCATTTGCGACAAGAACATGCGACTATGGCAAAAAATACAAACAGTTTAAACAGTTTACTTATGTGCGCTCTAATCGGCCGGACCGGATAAATACAGAAAAAGCGATAACAGCGTAATGGTTTTAGGTTTTCTTTTCGTTTTAGCTGTACCTGTCCATTTTATTTGACGTTTTACAATTATTGCTCTATCCCTAAATGTTCTTTAGGCGGATAACTACTTCAAAAACATTTGTGAATTTAACAAAATAAACGAATTTTAGTAATTATTTAAAAGTGAAAACATTTATAAATACAAATAGAAGAAGAAAAGGGGGTTAATGGAACTTTATTTTATACAGCCGACTAAATAAAATATCTCCATGATGCCACTTCATCTTTCAATTATTCACTGAACAATTTTTGTTTTTTTTTTCAAAACGCCGAAAATTTTTAATAATGCTAATTATGCCTGTACTCGAATTGCATCCAAATTTAGTTGTTTGAGAGGGTACCCTCAAGTCACACATATCACTTACAGTTTTTTAGAAATTATATTCACTATTAGACTACATGCACAAGTATTCTACTCATTCTAAAAATCAATTGTGTTATTATATTTATCAACGGAACCCGTTGATAAATTGGAGGGTCGATGAATACTAGCGTTTCTCGCAGGATATATTAATAAACTGCAATAATTGCCGGGACGACTTCGCCTGTCAAACAATTATTACTAGAGGGGTCGGCTGAGGTTTGTGTCACACGCCAGCTTTGGCAATCGTCATTCGATCATGAAGACTTTACTCGTTCGGTCGCGAATTTTTTTTGCACATTTTGAGTGAATTTCCCTTCATAAAAACAATTCATCATGTTTAAAATCTATATTGTCTTATCGGTTGCAGTGCTATCGCTTTGGTTGGACATTGGAACCGCCACGGGTAGATCTCGGCTTCAACACGAATATACTCACGACGACCATGTTTATGCCGTGCTATCAGCAAACGTTGTCAACTTTACCATCGTCGATAACAACCAATACGTCCAAATTACATTGTTAGTAGAAGGCGTAGGTCTCACGAAAGATGTAATGGTGCGTACGACTTCAGCTTTTAAGGGGCGTGGATCATTATGCTTCACAGATCAACAATATAAGTATGCCGACTCCCAAAGAAACTCGTTTAAAATAGTAAGTCCGACATTTATGTTTTTAATACTTCGAATATGAATAATAACGGCTTGTACAATTTTTAAATACCATCGTACCCGTGGTGCATTACTTTTAACAAAACAATTCCAGTTAGTTTAATACTAATATACTGTTCGTTCATAAGATATAAAAACGTATCATAATATATTTTAGTCAGTAGTTTCGTTAGGTCTAGTTTAGATGACAGTTGTATTGATAAAATACGTTGGTATACGCTTTAAACACTTTGTCGTACTGTTAAACGTAAAAATGCTGTGCTTGTGCGTTACGTTTTATTTTTCATTATGAATTTCGATAGATTTAGTTATCTCAATATGTAGTTAAAAAAAAAAATCAAAAATTAATTCTAAAAAGTCGCTAAAAGTCAAAAACATTTTTTATAATTCTTATTATATTATGTAGCATTATAATTGACGTGTTATTGTAATAAAAGAAAATATAACATTTGTATATGATATTAGGCTCTTAGATCTCGTCAGTTGCCTTCCCCTATCCCTTATACCTTGATGATTTTTAGTTGCAAGCTAATGGTACACAAATGTATTTAACCAACAAGTTGAAGATCGATGAAAATGTCGTGGAAGGAAAGTTGTTCCTGTGCCTTAACAGACCACGGTTATCGACCAGAAATTCGTCACATGGTCGTTGGGTACATTAGGGTGATTTTGGTTGGATCGTCTGGCCTGTACCACCGATGTATCTGTTTCGTAGATATGTATACGGAGTGTGAGTATGTTAAAGATAAACTTTACATATCGTTAGTAGTATTTCACTAATGAGTGAAACAGTAACGCATTAAGTTACTTAAGGAATATTAAATAATTACCAAGTTCAAATAATATCTTCCTGTTTTGGTGATAATTATTTGTTGATCAAGATAAGTTTAACTTTCTGTAATCACTAAGCTTGATTAAATTATTGTCGGTTTACAGCACCGAACCTGCAAGTGAATCTAACTCATTTGAGACAACAACAAGCGACTATGGAAAAAAATACAAACATCGCGGTAACAAGTTACATTTTTTAAATGACACGGCTTGGTCCTATACAAAAATGAACCGGGTGAACACTATAGTCACCGCTAATGGCTTGAGGTGCAAATTCCTTGTCAAAGCCGTTAAAAAGGTAGACTTTTTTTTACGCTCGAGTCTTGTTCAGTCAAACATCAGAAAACTATCAGATTCTATAAATTAACTCATATATGTTTTTTACAATCACCTTTTTTCAGCGAAACTTATTGGACGACTACAGCAAGTCGGAACCCTCAAACCTTCAGCGTGAAACAGTTTATTTATGTGAGTACTAGTCGGCCGGAGCGGATAAATACAGAAAAAGCGATAATAGATGTAAGTATTGGTTTTAGGTTTTATTTTCGTTTTAGCTGTAGCTATCCATTTTATTTGACGTTTTAAAATTATTTCCCTATCCTTAAGTGTTCTTCAGGCGGGTAACTACCTACTTCAAAAATATTTGTGAATTTAAAAAAAAATAACGAATTTTAGTAATTATTTTAAAGTGTAAACATTTTAAAATCAAAATAGAAGAAGTAAAGGGGGTTTAAAAATACCGTTTATGCACCTTTATTTTATACAGCTGATTAATAATATAGCTTCGTGATGACACTTCATTTTTCGACTATTCACTGAACAATTTTTGTTTTTTTTTTCAGAACGCCGAAAAAATTGATTAATGCTAATTATGCCTGTACTCGAATTACACCCAAATTTAGTTGTTTGAGAGGGCACCTCAAGTCGCACATATCACCTACAGTTTTTAGAAATTATATTCACTATTAAACTATATGCACGACTATTTTGCACTCATTCTTAAAATCGATTTTATTATAATTTTATCGAATTATAAATATAAAGTTATTATACTTATTCGGTGTGTTATGTCAAAAATATATATTGAGTAAAAACAATATGTCTTATACTTGTACTTAATTAACTAATCTAACTATAATAGAAAATTATAAAATAGATTTACATTTAAAATTTTTAAAAATTGCAACATTCACAAGGATACTATAACAATTAAGACAAATTGTTTGTAAAGACGATCCAGGTGATTTAACCAAATATTTACTTCTTTTACATGTTTATCAAAAAATAGATAACATTAAGTAGGTGTTATTGTTAACCAGAACATGTTTTGAAACAATCGTCATTAAATATTTCAAACAGGTTCTGTATTTTATATAAAATTATTCGGTATTCTGTTTCTAAAATAATATTCACAAACGATATTGAAATTTACTCAATCAGTGTTAGCTTTACAAGTAGATCTATGTACAATACAAATGTTTTGCATACAATCAAATTGTAAACATCAGTTTAGTATTTACAAAAAAAAAAAAATTTTGGAAGATGAAGTGGCATACTTTATCTTACAATTTTTTTTTTCAGAACGCCGAAAATTTTGAGTAATACTAATTATGTCTGGACTCAAATTGCATCTAACGTTAGTTGTTTGAGAAGGTACCTCAAGTCACATTTATCACTTACAGTTTTTTAGAAATTATATTCACTATTAGACTTCATGCACAAATTCAACTCATTCTAAAAATCAATTGTGTTATAATTTTATAAAATTATAAATATAAAGTTAAATATTAAGTAAATATAAAATATAATTATAAAGTTAAATTAGGTGTGTTATGTCAAGAATATATCTTCAATGGTTGGTCAAAACGTTATAAGTCAAAATTATCAACTTTTCAGGAGGATTATTCACAAGTTCCATGTAAATCCAAGTTCCATTATAAATTGCATAATAGATGCACACAAAATATTTGTAAAGAATACATTATGCAATAATCAACAAGGATACTATAACAAAAAGATCATCTTATATATATTTTTAAAAATGACTTGCAAACTTGGCCGATATATTTTGGTTTTATATATTTAACTTTAAGGACCGAACCCTTCACAACGACTTAAAAATTCCTGATCAAGCTACCCAATTCTATAAAAACTTCCACAACAACATTTTTAATCACCAAAATCCACTAATATCTAAATTATCTTTCCTCACTCTCCATGACAACCCCCGATGCTGCCTTAAGCGTAAATGGCCCAGAGATCTTCTCAACCCAAATGTAAATATATAAATAAAAAATAAAAACCCCATCACACACTAGTTTAATAAAACATTAACTTACACATCTGAAGTAGTGTCAATTGACGCCCCCTTCGATCAAGTCGACCAGCTTTGTAAATAAATTAGCCCTAAATTTATGGTATATATAAATACAGATTGTAAATATTTTCAAAAAAAAAAAAAAATGTTTAAACAAATTATTTAAAAAATACAGTAGGTCAAACCAAAATTATTTTTTTAACCATTTTTTAAAAAAATTACTTTTTTGTTTTTTTTTTCTTGTACTAGTTTTCTAGCATTCTTTAATTGATAATCGCTAAAATTAAAGATATAAAATTGCAATGCTTTAATTTATTAAAAAACTGTTTGTCCACTGGACACCGGCCTGTCACCGTTTAGCCTACATCCCCACAATAAATTACAAGTGGTTTATTTGTAGAATTCAGTAATAATTATAGTCTGTAATAACCGTTAAAACCAAAATACTCATTAACTGGAACCTTGCACAGTTTATGTCATACATATTGGCAGCTTGCAACAGTTTTTAAAAAATAATGAGTAATTAAGTATGAATAATAATAAATGTTACTGAATGTGTTGTATCTACTATTGATACTAGTTACCTTGAACCCTATTTTTGCAAGTTAAAACACCGATAATTTAAGTATACATATATCATTAAGGAACCCTAAATTGTGAACTTAATGAAGAGTATAGACTGTGTACACATTATGACTTCCAGTTTTTTAGAAATTATATTCACTACTAAACTACATGCACAAGTATTCTACTCGTTCTACAAATCAATTGTATTATAATTTTATATAATTATAAATATAAAGTTATTTTACCGATAAGTTGCAGAATAGTAGTACAAATACTGTTAAGGCTGAAAATAGTGTCCTAAAAGTCTGGGACCAATTTCTAAATTAAATGTTAACAACTTCTAAAAACTGAACGTTGACAGTGCTTAACCAAGAAATAATTTTTTAATTGTTAACTCTTAACATCATACTGAGCTAGTTACTACATTCTTTAATTACAATTACTCTGTCGATCTTCTTGAACACACAAATCTTGCAAACCAATGCTATAGGTTACAAATGAAATTGGTCATGGTAACAAACAACTTTTAAATATTACATAATGATTTCTACAATATTCGCATATACTACTATATAAGGTTATTGTTGTAATACTATACATATATATAGTATCAGAGTGCCAGTAGTGATGATAATCAAGTATTCAACACAAATAAAGTTATTACAATAATAGATATATTATACATAGAATATATACAACACAGTGAAACAATAATACACCAGTAATATGTATAAACTGAATAGAAATACTGAGCCCCGAGCCCTTAGATCAAATGCTATTTATATTAACCCACAAGGTTGCACGCGTCTACACATACATGTGTGCTTACAAAAACAACTTTGTTTTTCTATAACATTTCCTGGTTAACAACTACGTATTTTTATTATACAGATAAACAACATATTTATATATTGTGAAATACTTCTTGATATATAGAATATTAATTATTATTCCAACACACCCCCTTAATTAATATTTTCTTAACACTATATTAATCTTCTGTGATCCTCTTCACGCCTATGATTGACCGTAACTTTTCAAGTCTGTCCTTGGCTAATGGCTTCGTGAAGATATCAGCTAGTTGGTTTTCTGTTTCTTTGTACTGCAGTTCAAATACACCTTCTTCAAACTTCTCCCGAATGAAATGATAACGAACATCAATATGTTTTGACCTCTTGTGAAAAACTGCATTCCTAATCAAACGAATAGTACTTTGATTATCTATATACAAAATAGGTTTATACAATCCCTTTTCATTAGTTAATTCAGTTAACAATCTTTTAAACCAAATTAAACTTCTTATCGATTCGCAGCTAGCGACGAACTCAGCTTCAGTTGAACTCAGAGTAACTGATGCTTGACGTTGTGAATTCCACCCTATTGTACAAGGTCCCGCAACAAATAAATATCCCGAAGTAGATCTTCGTGTTTGAATGTCGCCGGCATAATCCGAATCGCTGTAGACACTCAACAATAAATTATCATCTGATTTATAACACAAACCATAATCTAAAGTATGTTTAACATAACGCATTATACGCTTGACCATTTGCCAGTGTGCATTTGTCGGTTTTGCAAGAAAACGACTTGCATAATTAACTGCAAACGCTAAATCCGGTCTTGTTACTTGTGACAGAAATAACAGTGACCCTACTGCTTGTCTATAAAAGTTATTACCTGGCTGTAATACCTGCGTATCTGTGTTATCGAATGACGTGTCTGTTCGAGATATGGGGACAGAAACTTCTTTAGCATTATTCATATTAAATCTTTCAATAATATTATTTGCATACTTGACCTGATGAATGAATAATGAACCATCATTTTGTTTCTCTATTGATATACCTAGGAAATTATCTAAATCTCCTTGTGTGATTTGAAACTCTTGTTGTAAACTTGAAATGAGTTCTTGTGATTTTGCAATACTGTTTGAAGCAATTAAACCATCATCGACGAATATAGCTAAAATAACTATTTCATTATTATCATGATTTATATACACACATGGATCTGAATCAGTTGGATTAAGATTATATTTTTCTAGAAAATGTCTAAATCTAAAATTCCAATTTCTTGGTGATTGTTTTAATCCGTACAAAGACTTACGTAATCTACATACTCTACCCGAGTTGTCATTAACACCCAATGGTTGATCCATGTAAATTTCTTCATCTAATTCTCCATGAAGAAATGCCGTTTTCACGTCGAATTGTTTGAGTTCAAGTTTCTTAGCCGCAGATACTGCTAATATTGTACGTATGCTTTCATATCGGCATACTGGACTAAAAACTTCTCCAAAATCCACGCCTGGTTTTTGTCTTGACCCGTTAACCACCAAACGCGCCTTAAATCTCTCGACTTGACCATTTACATTGTACTTAATTTTAAATACCCACATATTGTTTAAAACACTTTTATTTATCGTTCTGTCGACAAGTTCCCACGTTTTATTTTCAATTAATGACTTAAGCTCGTCATTCATTGCTTCTTCCCACTTATTTGCATACTCACTGTTTATCGCTTCATAATAGTTAACTGGTTCTGATATACTTAGCATGCACCGATACCTTACCGGTTTTTGTAATTGGCTGCGGTCTCGTAAACTGTACCCATGAGTGTCCGTGACTATAGGTATGGTTACTGTTTCCTCGTTTTGAACTGGTTTTTCATTCACGACTTGTTCCTTCTCGTCGTCAACCTGTGTAACACTTTCGCTTATGCTAACTTCATTTGTGTTTATTATTTCCTTAGTGAATATAACGTCCCGGCAATCATTTACCGTTTTCGTATCATTAAAATAAACCCTGTACCCGCGCTTGTCAATAGAATATCCAACGAAAATACCGCTTCTAGACTTGGCATCTAACTTTTGACGTTTTTCCTTGGGTACATGTACATACACTTTAGTTCCAAAAACTCTTAAGTGATTTATGTCAGGCAATTTATTATAATACAACTCATATGGATTTTTATTATTAATTGAGCTTTTACCTGTGAGATTCAAAGTATAATTAGCGTATGATATACTTTCTGCCCATAATGATAAATCCATATTTCTGGAATATAAAATTGATCGACCAGCCTCCACCAACGTACGATTTTCGCGTTCTGAAGAATTCTGTTGTGGTGTGTAGGTTATTGTTTTCTGATGACGGATTCCATACTTGTTTAATATTCCTAAAACCTGTTTATTAACAAACTCTCCTCCGTTGTCCGAACGTATTGCTATTATTTTATTACCTGTCTCATTTTTAAAACATTTAATAAACAATTCAAGTTTGTCTTTAACTTCATTTTTATGTTTTAATAAATATACAGTTCTAAAGTGTGAAAAATCATCTTTAAAAACAAGATAATATTTTGACCCGCCTAGAGAATCTGTCTGGAAAGGTCCACAAAGATCAGTAAGTATTAATTCTCCCACTTTTTGTGATTTGTCCGTACGACTTTGAAATGATTTTCTACTATGTTTACCCATAATACATGCCTCGCATGTGAAGTTATTGTCACTCTCCACCTTAATATTATGTTTAAGTAAACAACTTCTTACGTAACCAATGTTTTGATGTGCCATACGTTCGTGCCACAGTGTTAATGAACCCGCTACTACGGCCGTTGCTTCTGGCTGCATATCGTTGACGAAACCCGTTTTGTTAATTGGCTGGTTCTGTATTCTAATATTAACATTATACAAGCCATTTTTGCGTACCATTTCACAAATGATCTTGTTGTTTAGTAAAAATATACATTTTTTATTATCTGACATCATTCTCATGCCCTTGTCCAACGTAGAACCAACACTGAATAAATTATATTTTAGTTCAGGTACATAATAAACATTAGTCATAAAATTATTATACTGATTATTTCTAACATAACATATAATATTGATTTGACCAGAACCTTGCGCATATAAAATAGTGCCATCGCCTATTTTCACTTTAATTGGCGATTTAAATTGATTATAATGAACATACCAATTTTTATGTCCCGTCATATGATTAGTAGCACCAGAGTCTAGATACCAGTTATCCGATTCTTGTTCTGTGAATAACAGTTCACTGTAAAAAGCTTGTCCTGTTTCACTTGATTGTGACGAATTTCCCTTGGCATCGTCTTGGTCTTTTTTATACTTCCTGCAGTCCTTTTTGAAATGACCGCCCTTTTTGCAATAAAAACAGGGTCCTATCTTTTTAGTACCCACATTTGGATTCCCAACTTTCCGTTCACCAAATTTTTCACTGCCTGTCTTTTTAGAAAATTTCTTCTGGAACTTTCTAACAGTTAAAGCATTATTTTCTTCTACAGATTCAACTACCGAACTACCTTGATACATTCTCGACTCCTCAATAAGTAACCGAGATGTTAGTTCATTTAAATTCTTACTTTCTAGCTGCATTGAGTCCCTTGCACTGTAAAAATGTTTATACTCCGATGGCAAAGTCATTAGAATTTTCGTCATAAGCATACATTCTGTGACTGGTTGTCCCATCAAACTAAGTCGATTCTGTAGGTTGTGCAATTTGGTAATATGCGTCGACATATCGTCAGCCGAGTCCTTTACGTAACTGAAAAATTTATGTTGTATTAAATGTATACTCGCCTCGTTTTTCTGCTCATAGACAGCGAGTAATTTTGTCCACATTTCATACGATGTTTTACAGTTAATCAGGTATTGCATTGGACCGTTGTCAACCGATGTTACTATTAGTTTTTGGCATTTAGAATCAGCACGTTGCCAATATAATAGATCCTCTTTAAATCTTTTCTGGGCGTCAGCTTTTTTGTTTGTTAGCACTGGTTTTGTATACTCTCCTGTAATTAAACTACCCAACTCATATGAAGTTAGTATTACCTTCATCTGAAATTTCCAAAGTGTCCAACCTTCAATATTGCTTAGCTTGGCAATCTTTATTGATTCTTCCATATCAATAGATGACGTACTTGTATAGTACTCTTGAACGACTTTGATAAATGTATATCCAATATACACTTCGTCAGGTGCTGCTTAATTACTATAATTCACTTACTTGGTGATCTTAAAAAAAATTGTGTTCTTCAAATACTTGACTCTCGATGTCCGGTGTGCCTTTGACTGTATGTCTGAGTGTCTGGGCGCATAACCTGTTGTAATACTATACATATATATAGTATCAGAGTGCGAGTAGTAGTAGTAGTAGTAGATGATAATCAAGTATTCAACACAAATAATGTTATTACAATAATAGATATATTATACATAGAATATATACAACACAGTGAAATAATAATACACTAGTAATATGTATAAACTGAATAGAAATACTGAGCCCCGAGCCCTTAGATCAAATGCTATTTATATTAACCCACAAGGTTGCACGCGTCTACACATACACGTGTGCTTACAAAAACAACTTTGTTTTTCTATAACATTTCCTGGTTAACAACTACGTATTTTTATTATACAGATAAACAACATATTTATATATTGTGAAATACTTCTTGATATATAGAATATTAATTATTATTCCAACAGTTATACTATATTTATTACTTATAACATACTTATATTCCAAGACCCAAATACACAATATTAATTATATTCAATATAACGACTTAAATTAAATTGCTTCTATGTTAACTTAACCTTGTTTTTTTAATAACAAAAAGTAAGTAACAAATATACATTTATAGTATAATAAAAGTCAATACATATATTATAATATTTTAACAATATACAGGGTGTCGAAGAGGTCTGCAGTTATATTTGGGAGTCATTTCACTAAAATTTAGTAGTAACCTATTCACCAATTATTAAGTAACTTTAATTGGACTTAAAAGTAAAAAATAAAAACTTTGAAAACAACCGAAAATTAACTACAATTTTAAATAATGTTAAACATCTTTAATTTTTGAAAAAAAGAAAAGCGTGGGCCCTATTCAACAATGTCCCTCATAAATTTATCAGATAATGTGTTATATTGTAAGTTCTTTTGTAATTTTAATTTGGTTCAATATTGTGTGTGACACAAACATTTCATAATACTTAACCCAATGAATTTGGACTTTGTTGAATAGGGCCGTCGCTTTTCTTATAAGTAAAAAATTAAAGATGTTTAACATTCTATAAAATTGTAGTTAATATTCGGTTGTTTTCAAAGTAATTGACATTTTAAATTAAATGTGCTACAATTGATTGGTAAATTGTTCTTGTAATAAAATTATTTTTTACTTTTTAGTTCACTTTTTATTTGTTTTCATTGTTTTTTTGTATTATTTTAACAATTAATTATCATAACAATGGGCACGTTAAGAGAAAATAAGTGAGTATTTTTTAATTGCGGGAAAAACAATAGAGAAGACCCAGCTCTCAAATTACACAGTTCTCCGAAGGATGGCCGTTATTGAATGCTATTGAAATATTTGGATAAGAACCGCAAAATGTTTTTAGTACTGAACAGTGGCGTACTTACGGGGGGGGGGGGTTTCTCGTTCAAACCTCCCAGAGCCAAAAACAAAATGTGAATTAGTAATATATTATAGGTATTTATTGTATAATTGTTACAATGTTACTCTCTGGAGTAATTTAGAACTTAAAGTAAATAAATATAATAAATAATAATTTAATAATTATATTTTAATTATTAAGTGTTTAGGGTTTTGTACAGTTTTGACTTTTGTTAACTATTAAATGAAGGGTTGCGGGGAAAAAAGATCAATGTCAATTTTTTTTGAAAATGAGATTTTGGTATCAAATTATTTGTATTGATGTATTGTATCTTTTTTGCGCTCCAACCAGGGAAAAAAAAGATAAGTCGAGAGTAACGATCGCCTAAAGTTCAGGGGTACAGGCAAAATGTATTACGTTTTGAAATCAAAAACATGATTTTCTCAGAATGTTAAAAAATTGACATTGATCTTTTTTTCCCGCAGCCCTTCAAATGCTCAAACGCATACCTATTCTGATATTAATTTTGTGACAAATGCTCAACAAATAATTCATATTTTTTTAGAAAAAGCCCCGTAAAGTAAACAAATAAGTTTTAAGTTGTTTAATATTATTAGTAAAGAATTTTTTCCGCTAGTTGTTAATTTACAAGAATGCTCGCCACACTGAGAATACCTAACTATGACATTAATTTATTGTAAACTTTTTAGAGTATTTAATACAAAATCAAAACATAATAAAGTCAGCTCAGTCGACAATTAAACATTTTAAAAGGCATTTGATTTTTTTTTAATTGGTTATTCCAATGTTAAATGTAAATAAAATTTTAAAAATAATGTAAATAAAAAACTGATTATTTGAAAGAATCAAATATTCTTCGGTTAAGAGGGCGTCAAAGCAAAAGTGAAACGAAACCAACGCTCAAGAGATGGCGTTATTTTCCATATCGGCGCGGCGGCGGCGGCATATAGCCACGCCCATACGAGTGCTGCGACGCTGCGCGTTGCAGCCAGTGCGGAGTAGCACATCATTCTTTTACGGACAGCCGTTCTAGTAAAAACTAATATTATGCGCGCGCAACGTATGCTCTATCACGTTGGACATTGGCGCGGCACTATAATATAACACTCGCTATTGCGCTCGCCCGCTTGTTACAAACTAGAGTATTATTTTTAATACTGTTCATTAAAATGTATGTAACATCGAACAAAATAGAAAATACAATAGCTATCATAGTTTGAATAACTTTGATAGCTTTATTACTTTTGTTGTTATGACAATATAACCTATGAATAATTTTCTTAGAAATCAGAATAAACGTATTGATACCTCGTACTTGCTTATTAGTTATTACTTATTATATGCGAATACACGTCGACCAGTTTCAAAAAGAACTTAATTATTATCTACTTTAAATCTCTACATATTATAAAACAAATTTGTTTACCGTGTCTGTGCACGATTTTTTCAGTAAATACTGAACGAATTGTATTCTAGTATTCACTGATAAAAGGAGTGTTTCACGAGGATAGTTTAAATATAATTTGTGAGTACTTTGTGGCAGTTGTATGTATAATTCCGGGCGAAGTCGGATACATGGGAAGTTGTTAGTAATGTAAAACGTCAACTTATGTTGAGTTGTATAGTTACTCGTATAAATACTCAAACATAGAAACATATAATAATAATTTAATTTGATTTAAATGATAATAAGTATAATATATATAGTTATGAAATATTTAGTATTAGTAATTATAACATAAAATATAATATTGTACCTATAAAAAACGTATAATACATATACTACTAAGTAGAAGGCTACAAAATGAACATGTAGTTATTTTATGTATGTTATTTACATGTATGTTATTTTTATAACTATGTGTTACCTCCCTTTTTTTTCTTTTATACAATCCATTATGAGTTTTGGATCTTTTATATCGTTTGTTTGCAGCCTTTTCCCGTATTGTGGATTATTAATTTCTGGGAGTAAACACTCTTTGTAGAACCTTATAATTAATAAATACAAAACTTAGTCATAATTTTATTGTTTATATTTTTTTTATAACTTACCATTCTAATTGAGTTACCATTTTTTTTTTGCCAAAATGATTCGTCGTATGGTATTATTTCAACTTCAGCCCATTGGTCAGTATAAACAACAAAATAACAAAAGTTTCTTCGACTTATATGCATCTGTCCTTGAATTTTATAATGTAATAGCGAAAATTACACCATGTACCATATTTTACCACTATATATTCCTATCAATAAGAACAACCAATTTGTCCATCTAGTTCAGCATAACAAATATTTAATTACCGATATAAAAATAGATACGTATGTAGAAATTAATGATATAAAAAGCGTTTGTAAAATAATAGATAATTTTTTTATTTGCGAAACAGACAACATAGAGTACAATAGACAGAATAAACCAAATTGTGAAATTGACCTACTTAATAATTATTATAAAATACCGTCGACTTGTAATATGTATGTTACAGAATTTACATCGAAGACGTGGTATACATCATATTTTAATAACCACTGGTATTTCGTTTGTAGTCAACCTACTCTACTGACAATTATTTGCAAAAAATATAGTTTTATTAAAAAAATAATTATAGAAAATTCTGGCAAGTTGTGGTTAGAAAAAACTACATGGCCTCTACACCCAGTAGTAGTTTAAAACCAATTAGTTCGTATACCTCTAATTACAAATCCTTACCTATAATGATTTCGCTGATAGAGGATAAATGTTGTTCAGAAATTAAAAACAAAACAATTCCTAAACCCGTTCACTTAGAAGTTCTAAAAAATATAAAAATTAATGAACAGTCTTTACACAAATTAAATTTAGAGTTAGATGAGGAAGGAAAATTAGCTACAAAATTATATGATAATATATATAAATATTTAATTGATAAGGCCTTAGATTTTTCTTTTGTGACTATTTTTTTTATAATTATAATCCTTGTTTTAATGTGTATAATAATATACTATAAATATTTTGTAAATAAAAAGCCAGTTTCAAATGTTCAGGTCATAGAATTAGGTAGACGTGATCCTTTGGATACCATTAATAACCCTTTAAATTATGCACCTGATAATTTTATGCGCGAAAAATAAGTCATGATGTACAACGTAAAATTAATTGTATTTTATTTTATATTTATATATCAATACATATTATTATATACCTACTATAAATGTAAAAAAAGTTTTAATTATTTTGTGTGTCAATTATAATTGAAACTATTTTATATTTTACACAATAATATATATGTATAAATGTACTTAAATTATACTTTTTTATTATAGTTGTAAATTAAATATTTTTGATCTTTTAATGTATCGTTATTTACTATCATAATACATATAAAATTACCACACTAGATTTGAGTCGATTTCACTATTTTTAGCTAAATTACTCTGTGTAAAAAACAAAATAATCAAAAAGAGGTACCAATACGTTTATCCAACAATGATACATTATTATAACAAAAGTAATAAAGCTATCAAAATGATTCAAACTATGTTGGATATTGTATTTTCTATTCTGTTTGTTGTTTCATACATTTGAATAAACAGTAGCTATTTTAAATACTATTCCGAGACATGCGCGCGAGCTTGCGCAACAGCGAGTGTTATAACGCAGTGCCGCAGTCAACACCTACCCGGTCTTTTTTTTTTTGTGTTTTAACATTTTTGGGGGAAAAGGAGTAGATTCTTCCAAATCTTACCCCTTTATGTACCAACTATATCTAATTACTGATCGATTGATGTGCCACTCGATTAAATCGGTATATCGGGTTAAAAGTTACAGTAGTTCAAAGTTAGGTACAGCGTACGGATAGCACAGCACAGCTCACCTAACCCGGTCCGGGCTAAAAATCAGTATTTTAGAATATTATAAAGTAACAGAAATAATATCGGATATCGATAAATGCAATATAAATAATAAAAAAACTATTGTAGATAAGAGGAAATATGTAATATTATTACCTGCCGCCTAAAACCGGTTTTGGTCGTGGTCGGCGGCCGCCGCCTTCGTGTTCACGTGAATTGCAACCCGCTAGGAGCTGCCCCCACCACCACTGCCGCCGCCGCGTCACACCGCATGTGTTTTAAAGTCGCCGCTAGGATCGCCACAAACTGGCACTAATAACTACTAAAATTTGACTAAAACATGTCTCAGGATATGCAATTTTCTGAGAAACTGAGTGGTTTTAGCGCATACTTGCCTATTAACAAAATTAAAGATGAAGAGTTTATCTACATATTAACAGAGGTTTTTTTCGATAAAATGTTTTAAAACGAAGATATACGTTATTGAAAAATGAAAACTTCAAAGATCTATAACTCGGTTCCTAGTAACATAATCGAAAAAAACCTAGGTTAATATGTAGATAAACTTCTAATCTTTAATTTTGTTCATTAGCAAGTATACGCTAAACCTACTCGGTTTCCCAGAAAGTTGCATATCCTAAGACATGTTTTACGCGCCGAAAAAAAGTGGTGTGACGCCCTCTTAAATAGGTTTTTAAACCTTTTTGAATAGTATGTTTTATTTGGGGTTTCTTATTTATTTATTTATGTTTTTTAATGTTGTTAATTTATTTTGATAGTCTATTTGGTATTCTCGTATTTTTACTGAATTTTTGTTGTTTTGAAAGGTTTTAATTGTTAAATATAATATTCATATATTTGATAGGGGGAGGGGGAGGGTAAAAACAAAATAATTGTGAAAAATTGTGATGACATTGTATAAAAACAACATAAAAAAAAATTTCTTATTAAACCCTATGAAATAGGTATTGAGTGGCCCATGATAAAAAAATCATGTTACATATCAACTCAACAAGATTTTTTCTCCTGATTTCAAATCTGAAATTATTTTTTTCGTAAGAAAATGTTTTAATAAGATACGAGTTCTATTTTAAATAATTAAAAAAAAATGAATATCATATATTGTACCCATAGAGCATCCTGAATGTCTTCTTTTTGAAGCTCCGTAGAACTTTACTTTACACCCTGTACATAAAATACTGACTTTTGCATACTTTTTTATCCATTTCTCTTTTATACTACTAACCTTTTTGATTAAGAATTATTAATACTTTAATTAATAATTTATTATTTTTAATTTAAGAAATTTATTTTTAGAGCCGCTCCTGGATGGAAAAGGAATGCAAAAAAAGGCCCTAAAAAGTACGGCTCCGGACCCGCACCATAGGCTAGCCAAGGGGCTAATATATCCTAAATACGGCCCTGATTCAGTAGTAGTATAGTCATAGATTAAATACATTTAATCTATGATATAATGTAGTATTAATATTTTACTACCTGTATTATTACCTATAGAATATGTGTTCCAAATCGTCAAGTTGTTTAAAAAGGATTTCGCTACTACAGCATGAAATCCGCGTAAAATATAAAACATTTCATTTTATCAAATAATAGAATAATAATAGACGGGCTTGGTAATATAAAACCGGTTTTTATCGATTGCATGCGGCTGTCAGCCGTAGACCGACGATCGCGGTTGCCGTAGTAGTAAAAAAAACATTATTTAATATAATATATTTTGTCAATAAGGGTATGCTGCGCTATCTCTCCAAAAATAAAGAAACGAAATAGCGGTTGCCATTTCCCAATATAGCAGTGGCCTATCTATATGTATTTAATCTATGGCCGTTGCGTTCAACGGACGCGATCCCCACAAAACCACGCCAGGTCGTTTAGCCATGTTTTGTTTCTTCCATGAATAATTTTGGTGCCAATATTTTTTTTCAAATCGCATAGGTAACCTTACCTTATTGTATATACTATCAAATATTTTTTTACTGATTTAATGATTCATCGTAAGAAATGAATAACGGGTCCCGTCAAACCGTTTACTAACGATGTTAAATACTATTTTTTTTTCTACATTTATCAATCAATATGCCACTACGGAATGTTAGTATGGGGGGGGGGGGGATTAGGCGATACTGTTTTAAATAAATTGCAAGTTAACCAAAATAATATCATAAGAATTTGTTTAAAGTACTCTTTGCAAGGTTCTACGACTGAAAATTATAGGGAGCTGGGTATTTACCAACCAGATTTCTTTATAAAAAAATTGCCATTTTGTTCACTTTTAAAAGGTTCATACGATGTAAAGATTGTAAATTGTTGGAAGATAAACGAGAAAATATACGGTATAATATACCTGTCAAATTCTCTTATAAATCTTTTGTTAATTATTTAGGGCCTGTGTATTTTAACTTTATGCCATGTCAACGTAAAAACAATTTTCACTATTCTAAAAGTAATGTTAAAAAAATTGTGTATTATTGGTTGTTTTCTCAATTAGTTTAAGTCATTCATATGTTTTTGTTATATCTAATATTATATCTCATGCTCACAATTTTTCTATTGTTAAAAAATTTTTCTTTTCTTTTTTTTTTCATTCTATTTATTATTACCATACCTATTATTACTACCATACCTTCTATTTATTACATACCATTCTATTACTGTACTTTGTTACTTAATAATATAATTTATGTTCTTGTTTATTAACTAATTACTCTATCTCCAACACAAGCTATTATCTTAAAAATGATAGATAATCACGTTAACTAACTTAATGTTTTTTTGTATTATATGTAATTTATGATGGTTTTTAAAATTAAAATTAAAATGAAAAATTACAATATGTCTCGCTATAATTAGTCTGGATCATCATGTACTTACAGGAGATCCTTGTGTTTCAATTTGGTAAATTGTTGTGTGTTATACGGATGATATATTTGCTTGTGGGAAATCTTGAAACATAATTCCAGGCTAATAAATTATTTAAAAGAAAACAATTTGTTACTCAACTCACAGTACGGGTTTTAAAAAAGGTTTAGGTACAGAAGATGCTCTGGCAAACCTAACCAAAGATCTATATGACAATTTAGACAAACATAATAAAACTATTGGAACCGTACGTCGATAGCCAATCGAATTTTTCGAAAAAAGAATCTATTTGAAGTATTTGAGGAAGTCCATTGCTTATCGATTGGGGGCCAGAGGAACAGCTTCGTCGCTGCTAGTCTCATTCTTCAAAGCGAGTGGTCTAGCAGTCGACGAACTGCGTAGGATGTGTCTTTTAGTCCTGAAAGACACATTGTATATTATCAATTTCCACCTATATTCTACGTAAATGTTTTAATTTTTATTCAATCGTCCATTTATTGGATTAATAGTGTTATTATTCATTTATTAATTTTTGTCTTAAAGAATCCATGTTTACCTATGTTACTATTATTACCATCAATGTTAAAAGAAAAACTGTGTTATGTACTATTGTATTGACTAGTATGCTGTGTCTTATATGGCAGCCTATGTTTTAGGCAGCCCGCTTGATTTTTTTTTAAAATAAAGTTGCTTCTCTCTTTGGTTATTATACTATTATTATTCTTATTGTATACGCTCTATACTCCAAAACAGATTATTACTTTTCATTATTATTATTATAGTTATGATTATTTGTTTTTTTTCAGTTTGTTATAATCATATTCCCTAGTTTAATTGTATTTTTTGTTGTTGTTATTTTACATAATTATTTAACATCTTGATAAGTATTCTTGCTCTACGATAAGAGGTTCTACCTCAGTGTCGAGCAAAGCTAGTAATTTCATTATCTTTTTAATCTACCTTGTAACATTTCTACTACTAGCGAATAAATATTATTATTATATTTACCAAAATATATGATTAACACTGTACCGCCTCTATACGTAAGTATATTTCACCGCCACTGAAAATAAGACTAAAATAAATAGAAAAGGTTCTGTTCGTGATTTGTTTTATTACGATATCAGAATATTATATTTGTTTCATTAATTATCGACTGTGTTTTGCAAAACTTCTTTTTTCGGTTTGGCTATTTTGGCTTGCACTGTATTAGGTACACATGTCGGACGTGTATTTAGTTCTTTTTATGTAAATCTGTGAAATAAAATCATCAAACGGTCATAACGTTTATAAATTGTACATCTTTGATTAATTATTATCAATGTTGTGATCAGTACTCTTCTCGAGTTGGGCGCGGTAAAAAATCGAGGTAACAAATGTGAATTTGTTACATTTGCATCTGTCACACTTTCCATGTAGTCCATACTTTTTGTTTCTAGTGGACCTCAGTTTGGCCGACCCCATCCAACTTGTCTTTCTGCGGCACTTCACGCACCATGATAGCTCGTAAGATCCGCCAGCCATAACTTCTAAATACAATGATTTTAATTACATCATCGCACACTTACTTAATAACACGGTGTTTACAAACTTTTATAAAACTTTCAAACACAATTTCGGAACGTCGGACCAAAAAACAATTATACGATTTTGTGTACATGCAAATAAAATATAAAATAAACAAATAAATATGCAATAAATGTACAAATTGTCACCAGCCAGTATAGGTACCCTAGTAGTTGTAGTAAAACGGTACACTGATGTCAACAATGTATTCGTACTTAATCGTGCAGTGGCGCTGAAATAAACGTATGAAATTAACGTAAAGTGACGTCGGTGGGCGGTTTCTTATTCAGGTTTATACACACTATTATAATCCAAATTATCATATATACTTATTGTATATATATATATGATATGTATTATACATCTACAATTACACGCTATTTAAAACTAATCACCCTGGCGGTACAGCTCATGCATGTTGTTCGCTCTCTCCGCTCCCCGTCGTCAACGCGAACGCACATAGCTGCCACCGCCTATTTTTACACGACCCGAGCGACACACGTTCATTATAGTTTTTGTCATTTTTCTTTTTTTTTTAATGTATCACTTGCCTTTTGTTTTTTCAGTGTCAAAATAAACGGGCTCTGCCCCCTTAATTCGATCGCTCACTCATTTGTGTATTTATTTATTTTATTTTATTTTTTTTTTATTTTTCCACCGTTCTCCACCTTCTCGCGGAACGTCGACCGTCGTATCGTCGCGCCGATTCCGCCCAGTAGCGAGACGCCGACCCTACCCAGTGTCGCGTCAGTTGTTTTGGTAACAACCAAAGTGGAAAAACATCTGCATACAGTGATCAATAATTCGCAACTATTCGTTAATTCATGGATATATTCAACTCTACTTCTATGCAATTTGGTGATTTTAAAACTAACACAGAATCTATAGTATTCAGAGAACTAGTGTTACACACTACAAATTACGGATGAATAGCGTTTTTTTTTCATTAATGGAAATTATTTGAAACTTGTAGAAACAATTTAGTTTACACAGAGTAAAATATTTTCATATTTTTTACTGTATAATATTAATATAGAAAAATAATAAAAACTAGTTTTATGACATTTTAAAATGAAACCGATTTTTTACAAAATAAACATTGTACAATAGATTAATCTAAAGTAACTCTAAAAGTCTGAAATATGATATCTCGTTTTCGCTTTAGACTCTTTATAAACTTGCTTTTTTTGGATTATTGTTAATTTCACTAGTATTGTTATTTGGTTAAAATGTATGTACATCTCAATCAGTTTAACTCTTTCTCCCCATTATTTCAACAACGTTTAATACGGTTAAACTGTCTTATAGTTTATATTTCTATTTTAACGGCCTAGTGTGTGTGAATTAGATTTTTTTTTTTTGGCTAAATTTGTCTTCTGACCTATAGACCACCTAGTGAATAGAACACCATCAAGATATTAAGATATAAAGATATTAGCATGAGTCGATGAATTTAATATTTTATAGTGTATATACATAAATGATTGCATAACATAATATTTTGATAGTAACTAGTAAATTAACATGGATGGTAGTTTTTTGTGTGAATGCAAAATGAAACAAATTTTGACTGGTTTTTGGAAACGTATAAAGCGTATCATATTTCCAAGTTACACGTAAACATTTTTTGGGCCTTTTTATTATTTTGTGGGGGAACGGGCGAATTTTCTATTTTATCACTCTTATGGTGGATTCTTGGAGACCGAGGGAAATCTCAATCTCCCTCGTATCATATTTTACCTGTCCGGACCAAACTGAACTGTTTTTTTATTTTTATTTAACAGAAAGAACAACATGGAGAACATTGACGTAGCCGAAACGAGGAATGTTAAAATTGAAGTGGATGTGATAGACGATAATGTTTACTTTGAGAGCCTAATAGAGATAGTAAATCACGAAAATGTGCTGGACGTACAACCGACGGAAAACATTGTGAAGAAAGAACTTACACACAGCTGCCAGAATTGTCAAATGTCATTTGCTACTCCAACAAAATTAAGGATTCATATGACAGAATCTCACATTAACGTTGAACGTACAAATATTGAAGAAAACACCGATAGGTAAGATCATTTTTTGAGTAAAACTCTTTATTGATATTCACACATCACCGAACATGTCTTAGTCTATTAAGTTTATAGCAGTTGTTGGCTAACAGAAGCAAATATTAAACAATAAGATATTACCCTACAGTTGGATGGTTTTCATATTGTGTATGTCTGAAACAGATTAAGGTGTCTACTAGGTTTAAAATTCTTCCCCCCCATTTTAAACTAAACATAAATATTTAATAAGTAATTTTAGATAGTATGACCTTTTTACAAATTTTGTGTTCAAATTTGACAGCAGTAGAATTTATATTCAATTTATTTAATTATATTTAAGACATTGATAAGTATGCATGTTAAGTAGACAGATCAGGTTATCTGTCTTTTAGAGTACTGTAGCAATATCTTGACTAATCGTTATAACTGCAATACATATTAAACAATAGGTATCAACTAAGTTGTATGAAAAACTGTTTTTTTTTTTTAAATTACATATGAGGATATAATGGACTGCTAAACATTTTGAAAAGTTAGAAAACACTTTCAAACAAATATATATACCCTGTATACATATATTTATACAGGGTGACATTTTTAAAGTGATCCTCATCCACTCATATCTCATAGGGTTTAATATCAGTTATAGAATTTTTATTATGTAGTGTTTTTATACAAAGTTATCTCAACTTTTGACGAATTAGTTATATTTATATCAACTTTTGAATCTTAATTGGTAGCGAAAATATTTTATTGACTTTTTAAATTAAGAATAAAATACTGACAAATTTGGCTGGTCGATAACTAGTTTTGGATACATATTCTTAAAGTTATTTATGTTTCTAGTTTAGGATGAGAGGAAAATGTGGTGAGTAGTAATATTTTTTATCTGCTTGTATTACTTAACCGCACTTCCTCTCCCGCCCTTACTTTTAGACTTTAGGTAATAGGTACTTTAAAAAAAATATCACACTTTGTATGCACGGATTTGAGTTAGGAATATATTAACATAAAACCTAACTACAGTTTATTTAAACAAAATAGGTATGCTTAACGAGCAATAAAATGTTTTCGCTTTCTTTAATTCGTAATACTGCTGGAAAAATATAAATTGTTCTGTTTTTCAAGTAAACTGGAGATTTATTTATGAAATTGTTGTATTGTTTCACCGTTCTACATATATTGTCGATGTAAATTACTTAAAATTAGGCTAATTCGGTATTTTTCAAATAAAATGTATAACCTTGTTTAAGATTCTGTCAAAAATTCAACTGATTATAATATGGGGTTTTCTTTTTAGAACAAGCTCTATTTTACCGGTAGAAAATATAATAAAAGAAGGAGAAAAAGAAAATGAAGAAGAAGGATATATATTGTTGGAAATAGGACCAATGAAAATTCCTGAGGAGACAACATGTCTGAACACACGTACATACACTTGCAACAACTGTCATAAGCCATTCACTACTAAAAAACAAATTGCCTGTCACTTAAAAAAATGTCCCACCGTGGATGTCCAAACCAGGCCTCGTGTACATTTAAAAAAGTAAGTAGATTTTTTTAGTAAAACCGATGTTTGTTAAAATAATGTTTGATTGATTTTTAAAAGGTGTTGAGGGTTGATTACAAATAGAAAATATTATCCTTTTATACTTAGTTTTGTTTTTCGAATGGACGGGATGATTAGGCAATGAGGAATAGTATAAAGACAGCGTGAGGAATGAGTATGAAAGAAAAAATTGAATAAACAAATGGGGCCAACAATTTGTGAGGGCAGAGGAAAGTTGTCTGACCGAAACTCATTTGCAAGATGCAAAAGAATACCTTATTTTTTTATTTTTTTTTTTTTTATAAGTTAACCGATAGTAATAATACTAATTTTTTTTTTAGAATAAGCGAAATTCTACGGGATGAAGAAAAAAATGACATTCTGATGTCAAAGAAACGGGAAGAAAGCGACAAAACGCTGGAAAATATTGCGAATGAAAAACGTCTATTTCTATGCTGTACGTGCGGTGAAGTATATACCAGCCGAGACAAAATCACTGATCACTGATCATTTGTGTATTTATTTATTTTATTTTATTTTTTTATTTTTCCACCGTTCTCCACCTTCTCGCGGAACGTCGACCGTCGTATCGTCGCGCCGATTCCGCCCAGTAGCGAGACGCCGACCCTACCCAGTGTCGCGTCAGTTGTTTTGGTAACAACCAAAGTGGAAAAACATCTGCATACAGTGATCAATAATTCGCAACTATTCGTTAATTCATGGATATATTCAACTCTACTTCTATGCAATTTGGTGATTTTAAAACTAACACAGAATCTATAGTATTCAGAGAACTAGTGTTACACACTACAAATTACGGATGAATAGCGTTTTTTTTTCATTAATGGAAATTATTTGAAACTTGTAGAAACAATTTAGTTTACACAGAGTAAAATATTTTCATATTTTTTACTGTATAATATTAATATAGAAAAATAATAAAAACTAGTTTTATGACATTTTAAAATGAAACCGATTTTTTACAAAATAAACATTGTACAATAGATTAATCTAAAGTAACTCTAAAAGTCTGAAATATGATATCTCGTTTTCGCTTTAGACTCTTTATAAACTTGCTTTTTTTGGATTATTGTTAATTTCACTAGTATTGTTATTTGGTTAAAATGTATGTACATCTCAATCAGTTTAACTCTTTCTCCCCATTATTTCAACAACGTTTAATACGGTTAAACTGTCTTATAGTTTATATTTCTATTTTAACGGCCTAGTGTGTGTGAATTAGATTTTTTTTTTTGGCTAAATTTGTCTTCTGACCTATAGACCACCTAGTGAATAGAACACCATCAAGATATTAAGATATAAAGATATTAGCATGAGTCGATGAATTTAATATTTTATAGTGTATATACATAAATGATTGCATAACATAATATTTTGATAGTAACTAGTAAATTAACATGGATGGTAGTTTTTTGTGTGAATGCAAAATGAAACAAATTTTGACTGGTTTTTGGAAACGTATAAAGCGTATCATATTTCCAAGTTACACGTAAACATTTTTTGGGCCTTTTTATTATTTTGTGGGGGAACGGGCGAATTTTCTATTTTATCACTCTTATGGTGGATTCTTGGAGACCGAGGGAAATCTCAATCTCCCTCGTATCATATTTTACCTGTCCGGACCAAACTGAACTGTTTTTTTATTTTTATTTAACAGAAAGAACAACATGGAGAACATTGACGTAGCCGAAACGAGGAATGTTAAAATTGAAGTGGATGTGATAGACGATAATGTTTACTTTGAGAGCCTAATAGAGATAGTAAATCACGAAAATGTGCTGGACGTACAACCGACGGAAAACATTGTGAAGAAAGAACTTACACACAGCTGCCAGAATTGTCAAATGTCATTTGCTACTCCAACAAAATTAAGGATTCATATGACAGAATCTCACATTAACGTTGAACGTACAAATATTGAAGAAAACACCGATAGGTAAGATCATTTTTTGAGTAAAACTCTTTATTGATATTCACACATCACCGAACATGTCTTAGTCTATTAAGTTTATAGCAGTTGTTGGCTAACAGAAGCAAATATTAAACAATAAGATATTACCCTACAGTTGGATGGTTTTCATATTGTGTATGTCTGAAACAGATTAAGGTGTCTACTAGGTTTAAAATTCTTCCCCCCCATTTTAAACTAAACATAAATATTTAATAAGTAATTTTAGATAGTATGACCTTTTTACAAATTTTGTGTTCAAATTTGACAGCAGTAGAATTTATATTCAATTTATTTAATTATATTTAAGACATTGATAAGTATGCATGTTAAGTAGACAGATCAGGTTATCTGTCTTTTAGAGTACTGTAGCAATATCTTGACTAATCGTTATAACTGCAATACATATTAAACAATAGGTATCAACTAAGTTGTATGAAAAACTGTTTTTTTTTTTTAAATTATATATGAGGATATAATGGACTGCTAAACATTTTGAAAAGTTAGAAAACACTTTCAAACAAATATATATACCCTGTATACATATATTTATACAGGGTGACATTTTTAAAGTGATCCTCATCCCACTCAATATCTCATAGGGTTTAATATCAGTTATAGAATTTTTATTATGTAGTGTTTTTATACAAAGTTATCTCAACTTTTGACGAATTAGTTATATTTATATCAACTTTTGAATCTTAATTGGTAGCGAAAATATTTTATTGACTTTTTAAATTAAGAATAAAATACTGACAAATTTGGCTGGTCGATAACTAGTTTTGGATACATATTCTTAAAGTTATTTATGTTTCTAGTTTAGGATGAGAGGAAAATGTGGTGAGTAGTAATATTTTTTATCTGCTTGTATTACTTAACCGCACTTCCTCTCCCGCCCTTACTTTTAGACTTTAGGTAATAGGTACTTTAAAAAAAATATCACACTTTGTATGCACGGATTTGAGTTAGGAATATATTAACATAAAACCTAACTACAGTTTATTTAAACAAAATAGGTATGCTTAACGAGCAATAAAATGTTTTCGCTTTCTTTAATTCGTAATACTGCTGGAAAAATATAAATTGTTCTGTTTTTCAAGTAAACTGGAGATTTATTTATGAAATTGTTGTATTGTTTCACCGTTCTACATATATTGTCGATGTAAATTACTTAAAATTAGGCTAATTCGGTATTTTTCAAATAAAATGTATAACCTTGTTTAAGATTCTGTCAAAAATTCAACTGATTATAATATGGGGTTTTCTTTTTAGAACAAGCTCTATTTTACCGGTAGAAAATATAATAAAAGAAGGAGAAAAAGAAAATGAAGAAGAAGGATATATATTGTTGGAAATAGGACCAATGAAAATTCCTGAGGAGACAACATGTCTGAACACACGTACATACACTTGCAACAACTGTCATAAGCCATTCACTACTAAAAAACAAATTGCCTGTCACTTAAAAAAATGTCCCACCGTGGATGTCCAAACCAGGCCTCGTGTACATTTAAAAAAGTAAGTAGATTTTTTTAGTAAAACCGATGTTTGTTAAAATAATGTTTGATTGATTTTTAAAAGGTGTTGAGGGTTGATTACAAATAGAAAATATTATCCTTTTATACTTAGTTTTGTTTTTCGAATGGACGGGATGATTAGGCAATGAGGAATAGTATAAAGACAGCGTGAGGAATGAGTATGAAAGAAAAAATTGAATAAACAAATGGGGCCAACAATTTGTGAGGGCAGAGGAAAGTTGTCTGACCGAAACTCATTTGCAAGATGCAAAAGAATACCTTATTTTTTTATTTTTTTTTTTTTTATAAGTTAACCGATAGTAATAATACTAATTTTTTTTTTAGAATAAGCGAAATTCTACGGGATGAAGAAAAAAATGACATTCTGATGTCAAAGAAACGGGAAGAAAGCGACAAAACGCTGGAAAATATTGCGAATGAAAAACGTCTATTTCTATGCTGTACGTGCGGTGAAGTATATACCAGCCGAGACAAAATCACTGATCACTGATCATTTGTGTATTTATTTATTTTATTTTATTTTTTTTATTTTTCCACCGTTCTCCACCTTCTCGCGGAACGTCGACCGTCGTATCGTCGCGCCGATTCCGCCCAGTAGCGAGACGCCGACCCTACCCAGTGTCGCGTCAGTTGTTTTGGTAACAACCAAAGTGGAAAAACATCTGCATACAGTGATCAATAATTCGCAACTATTCGTTAATTCATGGATATATTCAACTCTACTTCTATGCAATTTGGTGATTTTAAAACTAACACAGAATCTATAGTATTCAGAGAACTAGTGTTACACACTACAAATTACGGATGAATAGCGTTTTTTTTTCATTAATGGAAATTATTTGAAACTTGTAGAAACAATTTAGTTTACACAGAGTAAAATATTTTCATATTTTTTACTGTATAATATTAATATAGAAAAATAATAAAAACTAGTTTTATGACATTTTAAAATGAAACCGATTTTTTACAAAATAAACATTGTACAATAGATTAATCTAAAGTAACTCTAAAAGTCTGAAATATGATATCTCGTTTTCGCTTTAGACTCTTTATAAACTTGCTTTTTTTGGATTATTGTTAATTTCACTAGTATTGTTATTTGGTTAAAATGTATGTACATCTCAATCAGTTTAACTCTTTCTCCCCATTATTTCAACAACGTTTAATACGGTTAAACTGTCTTATAGTTTATATTTCTATTTTAACGGCCTAGTGTGTGTGAATTAGATTTTTTTTTTTGGCTAAATTTGTCTTCTGACCTATAGACCACCTAGTGAATAGAACACCATCAAGATATTAAGATATAAAGATATTAGCATGAGTCGATGAATTTAATATTTTATAGTGTATATACATAAATGATTGCATAACATAATATTTTGATAGTAACTAGTAAATTAACATGGATGGTAGTTTTTTGTGTGAATGCAAAATGAAACAAATTTTGACTGGTTTTTGGAAACGTATAAAGCGTATCATATTTCCAAGTTACACGTAAACATTTTTTGGGCCTTTTTATTATTTTGTGGGGGAACGGGCGAATTTTCTATTTTATCACTCTTATGGTGGATTCTTGGAGACCGAGGGAAATCTCAATCTCCCTCGTATCATATTTTACCTGTCCGGACCAAACTGAACTGTTTTTTTATTTTTATTTAACAGAAAGAACAACATGGAGAACATTGACGTAGCCGAAACGAGGAATGTTAAAATTGAAGTGGATGTGATAGACGATAATGTTTACTTTGAGAGCCTAATAGAGATAGTAAATCACGAAAATGTGCTGGACGTACAACCGACGGAAAACATTGTGAAGAAAGAACTTACACACAGCTGCCAGAATTGTCAAATGTCATTTGCTACTCCAACAAAATTAAGGATTCATATGACAGAATCTCACATTAACGTTGAACGTACAAATATTGAAGAAAACACCGATAGGTAAGATCATTTTTTGAGTAAAACTCTTTATTGATATTCACACATCACCGAACATGTCTTAGTCTATTAAGTTTATAGCAGTTGTTGGCTAACAGAAGCAAATATTAAACAATAAGATATTACCCTACAGTTGGATGGTTTTCATATTGTGTATGTCTGAAACAGATTAAGGTGTCTACTAGGTTTAAAATTCTTCCCCCCCATTTTAAACTAAACATAAATATTTAATAAGTAATTTTAGATAGTATGACCTTTTTACAAATTTTGTGTTCAAATTTGACAGCAGTAGAATTTATATTCAATTTATTTAATTATATTTAAGACATTGATAAGTATGCATGTTAAGTAGACAGATCAGGTTATCTGTCTTTTAGAGTACTGTAGCAATATCTTGACTAATCGTTATAACTGCAATACATATTAAACAATAGGTATCAACTAAGTTGTATGAAAAACTGTTTTTTTTTTTTAAATTACATATGAGGATATAATGGACTGCTAAACATTTTGAAAAGTTAGAAAACACTTTCAAACAAATATATATACCCTGTATACATATATTTATACAGGGTGACATTTTTAAAGTGATCCTCAATATCTCATAGGGTTTAATATCAGTTATAGAATTTTTATTATGTAGTGTTTTTATACAAAGTTATCTCAACTTTTGACGAATTAGTTATATTTATATCAACTTTTGAATCTTAATTGGTAGCGAAAATATTTTATTGACTTTTTAAATTAAGAATAAAATACTGACAAATTTGGCTGGTCGATAACTAGTTTTGGATACATATTCTTAAAGTTATTTATGTTTCTAGTTTAGGATGAGAGGAAAATGTGGTGAGTAGTAATATTTTTTATCTGCTTGTATTACTTAACCGCACTTCCTCTCCCGCCCTTACTTTTAGACTTTAGGTAATAGGTACTTTAAAAAAAATATCACACTTTGTATGCACGGATTTGAGTTAGGAATATATTAACATAAAACCTAACTACAGTTTATTTAAACAAAATAGGTATGCTTAACGAGCAATAAAATGTTTTCGCTTTCTTTAATTCGTAATACTGCTGGAAAAATATAAATTGTTCTGTTTTTCAAGTAAACTGGAGATTTATTTATGAAATTGTTGTATTGTTTCACCGTTCTACATATATTGTCGATGTAAATTACTTAAAATTAGGCTAATTCGGTATTTTTCAAATAAAATGTATAACCTTGTTTAAGATTCTGTCAAAAATTCAACTGATTATAATATGGGGTTTTCTTTTTAGAACAAGCTCTATTTTACCGGTAGAAAATATAATAAAAGAAGGAGAAAAAGAAAATGAAGAAGAAGGATATATATTGTTGGAAATAGGACCAATGAAAATTCCTGAGGAGACAACATGTCTGAACACACGTACATACACTTGCAACAACTGTCATAAGCCATTCACTACTAAAAAACAAATTGCCTGTCACTTAAAAAAATGTCCCACCGTGGATGTCCAAACCAGGCCTCGTGTACATTTAAAAAAGTAAGTAGATTTTTTTAGTAAAACCGATGTTTGTTAAAATAATGTTTGATTGATTTTTAAAAGGTGTTGAGGGTTGATTACAAATAGAAAATATTATCCTTTTATACTTAGTTTTGTTTTTCGAATGGACGGGATGATTAGGCAATGAGGAATAGTATAAAGACAGCGTGAGGAATGAGTATGAAAGAAAAAATTGAATAAACAAATGGGGCCAACAATTTGTGAGGGCAGAGGAAAGTTGTCTGACCGAAACTCATTTGCAAGATGCAAAAGAATACCTTATTTTTTTATTTTTTTTTTTTTATAAGTTAACCGATAGTAATAATACTAATTTTTTTTTTAGAATAAGCGAAATTCTACGGGATGAAGAAAAAAATGACATTCTGATGTCAAAGAAACGGGAAGAAAGCGACAAAACGCTGGAAAATATTGCGAATGAAAAACGTCTATTTCTATGCTGTACGTGCGGTGAAGTATATACCAGCCGAGACAAAATCACTGATCACTGATCATTTGTGTATTTATTTATTTTATTTTATTTTTTTTATTTTTCCACCGTTCTCCACCTTCTCGCGGAACGTCGACCGTCGTATCGTCGCGCCGATTCCGCCCAGTAGCGAGACGCCGACCCTACCCAGTGTCGCGTCAGTTGTTTTGGTAACAACCAAAGTGGAAAAACATCTGCATACAGTGATCAATAATTCGCAACTATTCGTTAATTCATGGATATATTCAACTCTACTTCTATGCAATTTGGTGATTTTAAAACTAACACAGAATCTATAGTATTCAGAGAACTAGTGTTACACACTACAAATTACGGATGAATAGCGTTTTTTTTTCATTAATGGAAATTATTTGAAACTTGTAGAAACAATTTAGTTTACACAGAGTAAAATATTTTCATATTTTTTACTGTATAATATTAATATAGAAAAATAATAAAAACTAGTTTTATGACATTTTAAAATGAAACCGATTTTTTACAAAATAAACATTGTACAATAGATTAATCTAAAGTAACTCTAAAAGTCTGAAATATGATATCTCGTTTTCGCTTTAGACTCTTTATAAACTTGCTTTTTTTGGATTATTGTTAATTTCACTAGTATTGTTATTTGGTTAAAATGTATGTACATCTCAATCAGTTTAACTCTTTCTCCCCATTATTTCAACAACGTTTAATACGGTTAAACTGTCTTATAGTTTATATTTCTATTTTAACGGCCTAGTGTGTGTGAATTAGATTTTTTTTTTTTGGCTAAATTTGTCTTCTGACCTATAGACCACCTAGTGAATAGAACACCATCAAGATATTAAGATATAAAGATATTAGCATGAGTCGATGAATTTAATATTTTATAGTGTATATACATAAATGATTGCATAACATAATATTTTGATAGTAACTAGTAAATTAACATGGATGGTAGTTTTTTGTGTGAATGCAAAATGAAACAAATTTTGACTGGTTTTTGGAAACGTATAAAGCGTATCATATTTCCAAGTTACACGTAAACATTTTTTGGGCCTTTTTATTATTTTGTGGGGGAACGGGCGAATTTTCTATTTTATCACTCTTATGGTGGATTCTTGGAGACCGAGGGAAATCTCAATCTCCCTCGTATCATATTTTACCTGTCCGGACCAAACTGAACTGTTTTTTTATTTTTATTTAACAGAAAGAACAACATGGAGAACATTGACGTAGCCGAAACGAGGAATGTTAAAATTGAAGTGGATGTGATAGACGATAATGTTTACTTTGAGAGCCTAATAGAGATAGTAAATCACGAAAATGTGCTGGACGTACAACCGACGGAAAACATTGTGAAGAAAGAACTTACACACAGCTGCCAGAATTGTCAAATGTCATTTGCTACTCCAACAAAATTAAGGATTCATATGACAGAATCTCACATTAACGTTGAACGTACAAATATTGAAGAAAACACCGATAGGTAAGATCATTTTTTGAGTAAAACTCTTTATTGATATTCACACATCACCGAACATGTCTTAGTCTATTAAGTTTATAGCAGTTGTTGGCTAACAGAAGCAAATATTAAACAATAAGATATTACCCTACAGTTGGATGGTTTTCATATTGTGTATGTCTGAAACAGATTAAGGTGTCTACTAGGTTTAAAATTCTTCCCCCCATTTTAAACTAAACATAAATATTTAATAAGTAATTTTAGATAGTATGACCTTTTTACAAATTTTGTGTTCAAATTTGACAGCAGTAGAATTTATATTCAATTTATTTAATTATATTTAAGACATTGATAAGTATGCATGTTAAGTAGACAGATCAGGTTATCTGTCTTTTAGAGTACTGTAGCAATATCTTGACTAATCGTTATAACTGCAATACATATTAAACAATAGGTATCAACTAAGTTGTATGAAAAACTGTTTTTTTTTTTTAAATTATATATGAGGATATAATGGACTGCTAAACATTTTGAAAAGTTAGAAAACACTTTCAAACAAATATATATACCCTGTATACATATATTTATACAGGGTGACATTTTTAAAGTGATCCTCAATATCTCATAGGGTTTAATATCAGTTATAGAATTTTTATTATGTAGTGTTTTTATACAAAGTTATCTCAACTTTTGACGAATTAGTTATATTTATATCAACTTTTGAATCTTAATTGGTAGCGAAAATATTTTATTGACTTTTTAAATTAAGAATAAAATACTGACAAATTTGGCTGGTCGATAACTAGTTTTGGATACATATTCTTAAAGTTATTTATGTTTCTAGTTTAGGATGAGAGGAAAATGTGGTGAGTAGTAATATTTTTTATCTGCTTGTATTACTTAACCGCACTTCCTCTCCCGCCCTTACTTTTAGACTTTAGGTAATAGGTACTTTAAAAAAAATATCACACTTTGTATGCACGGATTTGAGTTAGGAATATATTAACATAAAACCTAACTACAGTTTATTTAAACAAAATAGGTATGCTTAACGAGCAATAAAATGTTTTCGCTTTCTTTAATTCGTAATACTGCTGGAAAAATATAAATTGTTCTGTTTTTCAAGTAAACTGGAGATTTATTTATGAAATTGTTGTATTGTTTCACCGTTCTACATATATTGTCGATGTAAATTACTTAAAATTAGGCTAATTCGGTATTTTTCAAATAAAATGTATAACCTTGTTTAAGATTCTGTCAAAAATTCAACTGATTATAATATGGGGTTTTCTTTTTAGAACAAGCTCTATTTTACCGGTAGAAAATATAATAAAAGAAGGAGAAAAAGAAAATGAAGAAGAAGGATATATATTGTTGGAAATAGGACCAATGAAAATTCCTGAGGAGACAACATGTCTGAACACACGTACATACACTTGCAACAACTGTCATAAGCCATTCACTACTAAAAAACAAATTGCCTGTCACTTAAAAAAATGTCCCACCGTGGATGTCCAAACCAGGCCTCGTGTACATTTAAAAAAGTAAGTAGATTTTTTTAGTAAAACCGATGTTTGTTAAAATAATGTTTGATTGATTTTTAAAAGGTGTTGAGGGTTGATTACAAATAGAAAATATTATCCTTTTATACTTAGTTTTGTTTTTCGAATGGACGGGATGATTAGGCAATGAGGAATAGTATAAAGACAGCGTGAGGAATGAGTATGAAAGAAAAAATTGAATAAACAAATGGGGCCAACAATTTGTGAGGGCAGAGGAAAGTTGTCTGACCGAAACTCATTTGCAAGATGCAAAAGAATACCTTATTTTTTTATTTTTTTTTTTTTATAAGTTAACCGATAGTAATAATACTAATTTTTTTTTTAGAATAAGCGAAATTCTACGGGATGAAGAAAAAAATGACATTCTGATGTCAAAGAAACGGGAAGAAAGCGACAAAACGCTGGAAAATATTGCGAATGAAAAACGTCTATTTCTATGCTGTACGTGCGGTGAAGTATATACCAGCCGAGACAAAATCACTGATCACTGATCATTTGTGTATTTATTTATTTTATTTTATTTTTTTTATTTTTCCACCGTTCTCCACCTTCTCGCGGAACGTCGACCGTCGTATCGTCGCGCCGATTCCGCCCAGTAGCGAGACGCCGACCCTACCCAGTGTCGCGTCAGTTGTTTTGGTAACAACCAAAGTGGAAAAACATCTGCATACAGTGATCAATAATTCGCAACTATTCGTTAATTCATGGATATATTCAACTCTACTTCTATGCAATTTGGTGATTTTAAAACTAACACAGAATCTATAGTATTCAGAGAACTAGTGTTACACACTACAAATTACGGATGAATAGCGTTTTTTTTTTCATTAATGGAAATTATTTGAAACTTGTAGAAACAATTTAGTTTACACAGAGTAAAATATTTTCATATTTTTTACTGTATAATATTAATATAGAAAAATAATAAAAACTAGTTTTATGACATTTTAAAATGAAACCGATTTTTTACAAAATAAACATTGTACAATAGATTAATCTAAAGTAACTCTAAAAGTCTGAAATATGATATCTCGTTTTCGCTTTAGACTCTTTATAAACTTGCTTTTTTTGGATTATTGTTAATTTCACTAGTATTGTTATTTGGTTAAAATGTATGTACATCTCAATCAGTTTAACTTTCTTCCCCATTATTTCAACAACGTTTAATACGGTTAAACTGTCTTATAGTTTATATTTCTATTTTAACGGCCTAGTGTGTGTGAATTAGATTTTTTTTTTTGGCTAAATTTGTCTTCTGACCTATAGACCACCTAGTGAATAGAACACCATCAAGATATTAAGATATAAAGATATTAGCATGAGTCGATGAATTTAATATTTTATAGTGTATATACATAAATGATTGCATAACATAATATTTTGATAGTAACTAGTAAATTAACATGGATGGTAGTTTTTTGTGTGAATGCAAAATGAAACAAATTTTGACTGGTTTTTGGAAACGTATAAAGCGTATCATATTTCCAAGTTACACGTAAACATTTTTTGGGCCTTTTTATTATTTTGTGGGGGAACGGGCGAATTTTCTATTTTATCACTCTTATGGTGGATTCTTGGAGACCGAGGGAAATCTCAATCTCCCTCGTATCATATTTTACCTGTCCGGACCAAACTGAACTGTTTTTTTATTTTTATTTAACAGAAAGAACAACATGGAGAACATTGACGTAGCCGAAACGAGGAATGTTAAAATTGAAGTGGATGTGATAGACGATAATGTTTACTTTGAGAGCCTAATAGAGATAGTAAATCACGAAAATGTGCTGGACGTACAACCGACGGAAAACATTGTGAAGAAAGAACTTACACACAGCTGCCAGAATTGTCAAATGTCATTTGCTACTCCAACAAAATTAAGGATTATATGACAGAATCTCACATTAACGTTGAACGTACAAATATTGAAGAAAACACCGATAGGTAAGATCATTTTTTGAGTAAAACTCTTTATTGATATTCACACATCACCGAACATGTCTTAGTCTATTAAGTTTATAGCAGTTGTTGGCTAACAGAAGCAAATATTAAACAATAAGATATTACCCTACAGTTGGATGGTTTTCATATTGTGTATGTCTGAAACAGATTAAGGTGTCTACTAGGTTTAAAATTCTTCCCCCCATTTTAAACTAAACATAAATATTTAATAAGTAATTTTAGATAGTATGACCTTTTTACAAATTTTGTGTTCAAATTTGACAGCAGTAGAATTTATATTCAATTTATTTAATTATATTTAAGACATTGATAAGTATGCATGTTAAGTAGACAGATCAGGTTATCTGTCTTTTAGAGTACTGTAGCAATATCTTGACTAATCGTTATAACTGCAATACATATTAAACAATAGGTATCAACTAAGTTGTATGAAAAACTGTTTTTTTTTTTTAAATTACATATGAGGATATAATGGACTGCTAAACATTTTGAAAAGTTAGAAAACACTTTCAAACAAATATATATACCCTGTATACATATATTTATACAGGGTGACATTTTTAAAGTGATCCTCAATATCTCATAGGGTTTAATATCAGTTATAGAATTTTTATTATGTAGTGTTTTTATACAAAGTTATCTCAACTTTTGACGAATTAGTTATATTTATATCAACTTTTGAATCTTAATTGGTAGCGAAAATATTTTATTGACTTTTTAAATTAAGAATAAAATACTGACAAATTTGGCTGGTCGATAACTAGTTTTGGATACATATTCTTAAAGTTATTTATGTTTCTAGTTTAGGATGAGAGGAAAATGTGGTGAGTAGTAATATTTTTTATCTGCTTGTATTACTTAACCGCACTTCCTCTCCCGCCCTTACTTTTAGACTTTAGGTAATAGGTACTTTTAAAAAAATATCACACTTTGTATGCACGGATTTGAGTTAGGAATATATTAACATAAAACCTAACTACAGTTTATTTAAACAAAATAGGTATGCTTAACGAGCAATAAAATGTTTTCGCTTTCTTTAATTCGTAATACTGCTGGAAAAATATAAATTGTTCTGTTTTTCAAGTAAACTGGAGATTTATTTATGAAATTGTTGTATTGTTTCACCGTTCTACATATATGTCGATGTAAATTACTTAAAATTAGGCTAATTCGGTATTTTTCAAATAAAATGTATAACCTTGTTTAAGATTCTGTCAAAAATTCAACTGATTATAATATGGGGTTTTCTTTTTAGAACAAGCTCTATTTTACCGGTAGAAAATATAATAAAAGAAGGAGAAAAAGAAAATGAAGAAGAAGGATATATATTGTTGGAAATAGGACCAATGAAAATTCCTGAGGAGACAACATGTCTGAACACACGTACATACACTTGCAACAACTGTCATAAGCCATTCACTACTAAAAAAAAATTGCCTGTCACTTAAAAAAATGTCCCACCGTGGATGTCCAAACCAGGCCTCGTGTACATTTAAAAAAGTAAGTAGATTTTTTTAGTAAAACCGATGTTTGTTAAAATAATGTTTGATTGATTTTTAAAAGGTGTTGAGGGTTGATTACAAATAGAAAATATTATCCTTTTATACTTAGTTTTGTTTTTCGAATGGACGGGATGATTAGGCAATGAGGAATAGTATAAAGACAGCGTGAGGAATGAGTATGAAAGAAAAAATTGAATAAACAAATGGGGCCAACAATTTGTGAGGGCAGAGGAAAGTTGTCTGACCGAAACTCATTTGCAAGATGCAAAAGAATACCTTATTTTTTTATTTTTTTTTTTTTTTATAAGTTAACGATAGTAATAATACTAATTTTTTTTTTAGAATAAGCGAAATTCTACGGGATGAAGAAAAAAATGACATTCTGATGTCAAAGAAACGGGAAGAAAGCGACAAAACGCTGGAAAATATTGCGAATGAAAAACGTCTATTTCTATGCTGTACGTGCGGTGAAGTATATACCAGCCGAGACAAAATCACTGATCACTGATCATTTGTGTATTTATTTATTTTATTTTATTTTTTTATTTTTCCACCGTTCTCACCTTCTCGCGGAACGTCGACCGTCGTATCGTCGCGCCGATTCCGCCCAGTAGCGAGACGCCGACCCTACCCAGTGTCGCGTCAGTTGTTTTGGTAACAACCAAAGTGGAAAAACATCTGCATACAGTGATCAATAATTCGCAACTATTCGTTAATTCATGGATATATTCAACTCTACTTCTATGCAATTTGGTGATTTTAAAACTAACACAGAATCTATAGTATTCAGAGAACTAGTGTTACACACTACAAATTACGGATGAATAGCGTTTTTTTTTCATTAATGGAAATTATTTGAAACTTGTAGAAACAATTTAGTTTACACAGAGTAAAATATTTTCATATTTTTTACTGTATAATATTAATATAGAAAAATAATAAAAACTAGTTTTATGACATTTTAAAATGAAACCGATTTTTTACAAAATAAACATTGTACAATAGATTAATCTAAAGTAACTCTAAAAGTCTGAAATATGATATCTCGTTTTCGCTTTAGACTCTTTATAAACTTGCTTTTTTTGGATTATTGTTAATTTCACTAGTATTGTTATTTGGTTAAAATGTATGTACATCTCAATCAGTTTAACTCTTTCTCCCCATTATTTCAACAACGTTTAATACGGTTAAACTGTCTTATAGTTTATATTTCTATTTTAACGGCCTAGTGTGTGTGAATTAGATTTTTTTTTTTTGGCTAAATTTGTCTTCTGACCTATAGACCACCTAGTGAATAGAACACCATCAAGATATTAAGATATAAAGATATTAGCATGAGTCGATGAATTTAATATTTTATAGTGTATATACATAAATGATTGCATAACATAATATTTTGATAGTAACTAGTAAATTAACATGGATGGTAGTTTTTTGTGTGAATGCAAAATGAAACAAATTTTGACTGGTTTTTGGAAACGTATAAAGCGTATCATATTTCCAAGTTACACGTAAACATTTTTTGGGCCTTTTTATTATTTTGTGGGGAACGGGCGAATTTTCTATTTTATCACTCTTATGGTGGATTCTTGGAGACCGAGGGAAATCTCAATCTCCCTCGTATCATATTTTACCTGTCCGGACCAAACTGAACTGTTTTTTTATTTTTATTTAACAGAAAGAACAACATGGAGAACATTGACGTAGCCGAAACGAGGAATGTTAAAATTGAAGTGGATGTGATAGACGATAATGTTTACTTTGAGAGCCTAATAGAGATAGTAAATCACGAAAATGTGCTGGACGTACAACCGACGGAAAACATTGTGAAGAAAGAACTTACACACAGCTGCCAGAATTGTCAAATGTCATTTGCTACTCCAACAAAATTAAGGATTCATATGACAGAATCTCACATTAACGTTGAACGTACAAATATTGAAGAAAACACCGATAGGTAAGATCATTTTTTGAGTAAAACTCTTTATTGATATTCACACATCACCGAACATGTCTTAGTCTATTAAGTTTATAGCAGTTGTTGGCTAACAGAAGCAAATATTAAACAATAAGATATTACCCTACAGTTGGATGGTTTTCATATTGTGTATGTCTGAAACAGATTAAGGTGTCTACTAGGTTTAAAATTCTTCCCCCCATTTTAAACTAAACATAAATATTTAATAAGTAATTTTAGATAGTATGACCTTTTTACAAATTTTGTGTTCAAATTTGACAGCAGTAGAATTTATATTCAATTTATTTAATTATATTTAAGACATTGATAAGTATGCATGTTAAGTAGACAGATCAGGTTATCTGTCTTTTAGAGTACTGTAGCAATATCTTGACTAATCGTTATAACTGCAATACATATTAAACAATAGGTATCAACTAAGTTGTATGAAAAACTGTTTTTTTTTTTTAAATTATATATGAGGATATAATGGACTGCTAAACATTTTGAAAAGTTAGAAAACACTTTCAAAAAAAATATATACCCTGTATACATATATTTATACAGGGTGACATTTTTAAAGTGATCCTCATCCCACTCAATATCTCATAGGGTTTAATATCAGTTATAGAATTTTTATTATGTAGTGTTTTTATACAAAGTTATCTCAACTTTTGACGAATTAGTTATATTTATATCAACTTTTGAATCTTAATTGGTAGCGAAAATATTTTATTGACTTTTTAAATTAAGAATAAAATACTGACAAATTTGGCTGGTCGATAACTAGTTTTGGATACATATTCTTAAAGTTATTTATGTTTCTAGTTTAGGATGAGAGGAAAATGTGGTGAGTAGTAATATTTTTTATCTGCTTGTATTACTTAACCGCACTTCCTCTCCCGCCCTTACTTTTAGACTTTAGGTAATAGGTACTTTAAAAAAAATATCACACTTTGTATGCACGGATTTGAGTTAGGAATATATTAACATAAAACCTAACTACAGTTTATTTAAACAAAATAGGTATGCTTAACGAGCAATAAAATGTTTTCGCTTTCTTTAATTCGTAATACTGCTGGAAAAATATAAATTGTTCTGTTTTTCAAGTAAACTGGAGATTTATTTATGAAATTGTTGTATTGTTTCACCGTTCTACATATATTGTCGATGTAAATTACTTAAAATTAGGCTAATTCGGTATTTTTCAAATAAAATGTATAACCTTGTTTAAGATTCTGTCAAAAATTCAACTGATTATAATATGGGGTTTTCTTTTTAGAACAAGCTCTATTTTACCGGTAGAAAATATAATAAAAGAAGGAGAAAAAGAAAATGAAGAAGAAGGATATATATTGTTGGAAATAGGACCAATGAAAATTCCTGAGGAGACAACATGTCTGAACACACGTACATACACTTGCAACACTGTCATAAGCCATTCACTACTAAAAACAAATTGCCTGTCACTTAAAAAAATGTCCCACCGTGGATGTCCAAACCAGGCCTCGTGTACATTTAAAAAAGTAAGTAGATTTTTTTAGTAAAACCGATGTTTGTTAAAATAATGTTTGATTGATTTTTAAAAGGTGTTGAGGGTTGATTACAAATAGAAAATATTCCTTTTATACTTAGTTTTGTTTTTCGAATGGACGGGATGATTAGGCAATGAGGAATAGTATAAAGACAGCGTGAGGAATGAGTATGAAAGAAAAATTGAATAAACAAATGGGGCCAACAATTTGTGAGGGCAGAGGAAAGTTGTCTGACCGAAACTCATTTGCAAGATGCAAAAGAATACCTTTTTTTTTTATTTTTTTTTTTTTTTATAAGTTAACCGATAGTAATAATACTTTTTTTTTTAGAATAAGCGAAATTCTACGGGATGAAGAAAAAAATGACATTCTGATGTCAAAGAAACGGGAAGAAAGCGACAAAACGCTGGAAAATATTGCGAATGAAAAACGTCTATTTCTATGCTGTACGTGCGGTGAAGTATATACCAGCCGAGACAAAATCACTGATCACTGATCATTTGTGTATTTATTTATTTTATTTTATTTTTTTTATTTTTCCACCGTTCTCCACCTTCTCGCGGAACGTCGACCGTCGTATCGTCGCGCCGATTCCGCCAGTAGCGAGACGCCGACCCTACCCAGTGTCGCGTCAGTTGTTTTGGTAACAACCAAAGTGGAAAAACATCTGCATACAGTGATCAATAATTCGCAACTATTCGTTAATTCATGGATATATTCAACTCTACTTCTATGCAATTTGGTGATTTTAAAACTAACACAGAATCTATAGTATTCAGAGAACTAGTGTTACACACTACAAATTACGGATGAATAGCGTTTTTTTTTCATTAATGGAAATTATTTGAAACTTGTAGAAACAATTTAGTTTACACAGAGTAAAATATTTTCATATTTTTTACTGTATAATATTAATATAGAAAAATAATAAAAACTAGTTTTATGACATTTTAAAATGAAACCGATTTTTTACAAAATAAACATTGTACAATAGATTAATCTAAAGTAACTCTAAAAGTCTGAAATATGATATCTCGTTTTCGCTTTAGACTCTTTATAAACTTGCTTTTTTTGGATTATTGTTAATTTCACTAGTATTGTTATTTGGTTAAAATGTATGTACATCTCAATCAGTTTAACTCTTTCTCCCCATTATTTCAACAACGTTTAATACGGTTAAACTGTCTTATAGTTTATATTTCTATTTTAACGGCCTAGTGTGTGTGAATTAGATTTTTTTTTTTTGGCTAAATTTGTCTTCTGACCTATAGACCACCTAGTGAATAGAACACCATCAAGATATTAAGATATAAAGATATTAGCATGAGTCGATGAATTTAATATTTTATAGTGTATATACATAAATGATTGCATAACATAATATTTTGATAGTAACTAGTAAATTAACATGGATGGTAGTTTTTTGTGTGAATGCAAAATGAAACAAATTTTGACTGGTTTTTGGAAACGTATAAAGCGTATCATATTTCCAAGTTACACGTAAACATTTTTTGGGCCTTTTTATTTTTTGTGGGGGAACGGGCGAATTTTCTATTTTATCACTCTTATGGTGGATTCTTGGAGACCGAGGGAAATCTCAATCTCCCTCGTATCATTTTACCTGTCCGGACCAAACTGAACTGTTTTTTTATTTTTATTTAACAGAAAGAACAACATGGAGAACATTGACGTAGCCGAAACGAGGAATGTTAAAATTGAAGTGGATGTGATAGACGATAATGTTTACTTTGAGAGCCTAATAGAGATAGTAAATCACGAAAATGTGCTGGACGTACAACCGACGGAAAACATTGTGAAGAAAGAACTTACACACAGCTGCCAGAATTGTCAAATGTCATTTGCTACTCCAACAAAATTAAGGATTCATATGACAGAATCTCACATTAACGTTGAACGTACAAATATTGAAGAAAACACCGATAGGTAAGATCATTTTTTTGAGTAAAACTCTTTATTGATATTCACACATCACCGAACATGTCTTAGTCTATTAAGTTTATAGCAGTTGTTGGCTAACAGAAGCAAATATTAAACAATAAGATATTACCCTACAGTTGGATGGTTTTCATATTGTGTATGTCTGAAACAGATTAAGGTGTCTACTAGGTTTAAAATTCTTCCCCATTTTAAACTAAACATCATATTTAATAAATAATTTTAGTAATTTTGATAGTATGACCTTTTTACAAATTTTGTGTTCAAATTTGACAGCAGTAGAATTTATATTCAATTTATTTAATTATATTTAAGACATTGATAAGTATGCATGTTAAGTAGACAGATCAGGTTATCTGTCTTTTAGAGTACTGTAGCAATATCTTGACTAATCGTTATAACTGCAATACATATTAAACAATAGGTATCAACTAAGTTGTATGAAAAACTGTTTTTTTTTTTTAAATTACATATGAGGATATAATGGACTGCTAAACATTTTGAAAAGTTAGAAAACACTTTCAAACAAATATATACCCTGTATACATATATTTATACAGGGTGACATTTTTAAAGTGATCCTCAATATCTCATAGGGTTTAATATCAGTTATAGAATTTTTATTATGTAGTTTTTTATACAAAGTTATCTCAACTTTTGACGAATTAGTTATATTTATATCAACTTTTGAATCTTAATTGGTAGCGAAAATATTTTATTGACTTTTTAAATTAAGAATAAAATACTGACAAATTTGGCTGGTCGATAACTAGTTTTGGATACATATTCTTAAAGTTATTTATGTTTCTAGTTTAGGATGAGAGGAAAATGTGGTGAGTAGTAATATTTTTTATCTGCTTGTATTACTTAACCGCACTTCCTCTCCCGCCCTTACTTTTAGACTTTAGGTAATAGGTACTTTAAAAAAATATATCACACTTTGTATGCACGGATTTGAGTTAGGAATATATTAACATAAAACCTAACTACAGTTTATTTAAACAAAATAGGTATGCTTAACGAGCAATAAAATGTTTTCGCTTTCTTTAATTCGTAATACTGCTGGAAAAATATAAATTGTTCTGTTTTTCAAGTAAACTGGAGATTTATTTATGAAATTGTTGTATTGTTTCACCGTTCTACATATATTGTCGATGTAAATTACTTAAAATTAGGCTAATTCGGTATTTTTCAAATAAAATGTATAACCTTGTTTAAGATTCTGTCAAAAATTCAACTGATTATAATATGGGGTTTTCTTTTTAGAACAAGCTCTATTTTACCGGTAGAAAATATAATAAAAGAAGGAGAAAAGAAAATGAAGAAGAAGGATATATATTGTTGGAAATAGGACCAATGAAAATTCCTGAGGAGACAACATGTCTGAACACACGTACATACACTTGCAACAACTGTCATAAGCCATTCACTACTAAAAAACAAATTGCCTGTCACTTAAAAAAATGTCCCACCGTGGATGTCCAAACCAGGCCTCGTGTACATTTAAAAAAGTAAGTAGATTTTTTTAGTAAAACCGATGTTTGTTAAAATAATGTTTGATTGATTTTTAAAAGGTGTTGAGGGTTGATTACAAATAGAAAATATTATCCTTTTATACTTAGTTTTGTTTTTCGAATGGACGGGATGATTAGGCAATGAGGAATAGTATAAAGACAGCGTGAGGAATGAGTATGAAAGAAAAAATTGAATAAACAAATGGGGCCAACAATTTGTGAGGGCAGAGGAAAGTTGTCTGACCGAAACTCATTTGCAAGATGCAAAAGAATACCTTATTTTTTTATTTTTTTTTTTTATAAGTTAACCGATAGTAATAATACTAATTTTTTTTTTAGAATAAGCGAAATTCTACGGGATGAAGAAAAAAATGACATTCTGATGTCAAAGAAACGGGAAGAAAGCGACAAAACGCTGGAAAATATTGCGAATGAAAAACGTCTATTTCTATGCTGTACGTGCGGTGAAGTATATACCAGCCGAGACAAAATCACTGATCACTGATCATTTGTGTATTTATTTATTTTATTTTATTTTTTTTATTTTTCCACCGTTCTCCACCTTCTCGCGGAACGTCGACCGTCGTATCGTCGCGCCGATTCCGCCCAGTAGCGAGACGCCGACCCTACCCAGTGTCGCGTCAGTTGTTTTGGTAACAACCAAAGTGGAAAAACATCTGCATACAGTGATCATAATTCGCAACTATTCGTTAATTCATGGATATATTCAACTCTACTTCTATGCAATTTGGTGATTTTAAAACTAACACAGAATCTATAGTATTCAGAGAACTAGTGTTACACACTACAAATTACGGATGAATAGCGTTTTTTTTTCATTAATGGAAATTATTTGAAACTTGTAGAAACAATTTAGTTTACACAGAGTAAAATATTTTCATATTTTTTACTGTATAATATTAATATAGAAAAATAATAAAAACTAGTTTTATGACATTTTAAAATGAAACCGATTTTTTACAAAATAAACATTGTACAATAGATTAATCTAAAGTAACTCTAAAAGTCTGAAATATGATATCTCGTTTTCGCTTTAGACTCTTTATAAACTTGCTTTTTTTGGATTATTGTTAATTTCACTAGTATTGTTATTTGGTTAAAATGTATGTACATCTCAATCAGTTTAACTCTTTCTCCATTATTTCAACAACGTTTAATACGGTTAAACTGTCTTATAGTTTATATTTCTATTTTAACGGCCTAGTGTGTGTGAATTAGATTTTTTTTTTTTGGCTAAATTTGTCTTCTGACCTATAGACCACCTAGTGAATAGAACACCATCAAGATATTAAGATATAAAGATATTAGCATGAGTCGATGAATTTAATATTTTATAGTGTATATACATAAATGATTGCATAACATAATATTTTGATAGTAACTAGTAAATTAACATGGATGGTAGTTTTTTGTGTGAATGCAAAATGAAACAAATTTTGACTGGTTTTTGGAAACGTATAAAGCGTATCATATTTCCAAGTTACACGTAAACATTTTTTGGGCCTTTTTATTATTTTGTGGGGGAACGGGCGAATTTTCTATTTTATCACTCTTATGGTGGATTCTTGGAGACCGAGGGAAATCTCAATCTCCCTCGTATCATATTTTACCTGTCCGGACCAAACTGAACTGTTTTTTTATTTTATTTAACAGAAAGAACAACATGGAGAACATTGACGTAGCCGAAACGAGGAATGTTAAAATTGAAGTGGATGTGATAGACGATAATGTTTACTTTGAGAGCCTAATAGAGATAGTAAATCACGAAAATGTGCTGGACGTACAACCGACGGAAAACATTGTGAAGAAAGAACTTACACACAGCTGCAGAATTGTCAAATGTCATTTGCTACTCCAACAAAATTAAGGATTCATATGACAGAATCTCACATTAACGTTGAACGTACAAATATTGAAGAAAACACCGATAGGTAAGATCATTTTTTGAGTAAAACTCTTTATTGATATTCACACATCACCGAACATGTCTTAGTCTATTAAGTTTATAGCAGTTGTTGGCTAACAGAAGCAAATATTAAACAATAAGATATTACCCTACAGTTGGATGGTTTTCATATTGTGTATGTCTGAAACAGATTAAGGTGTCTACTAGGTTTAAAATTCTTCCCCCCATTTTAAACTAAACATAAATATTTAATAAGTAATTTTAGATAGTATGACCTTTTTACAAATTTTGTGTTCAAATTTGACAGCAGTAGAATTTATATTCAATTTATTTAATTATATTTAAGACATTGATAAGTATGCATGTTAAGTAGACAGATCAGGTTATCTGTCTTTTAGAGTACTGTAGCAATATCTTGACTAATCGTTATAACTGCAATACATATTAAACAATAGGTATCAACTAAGTTGTATGAAAAACTGTTTTTTTTTTAAATTATATATGAGGATATAATGGACTGCTAAACATTTTGAAAAGTTAGAAAACACTTTCAAACAAATATATATACCCTGTATACATATATTTATACAGGGTGACATTTTTAAAGTGATCCTCATCCCACTCAATATCTCATAGGGTTTAATATCAGTTATAGAATTTTTATTATGTAGTGTTTTTATACAAAGTTATCTCAACTTTTGACGAATTAGTTATATTTATATCAACTTTTGAATCTTAATTGGTAGCGAAAATATTTTATTGACTTTTTAAATTAAGAATAAAATACTGACAAATTTGGCTGGTCGATAACTAGTTTTGGATACATATTCTTAAAGTTATTTATGTTTCTAGTTTAGGATGAGAGGAAAATGTGGTGAGTAGTAATATTTTTTATCTGCTTGTATTACTTAACCGCACTTCCTCTCCCGCCCTTACTTTTAGACTTTAGGTAATAGGTACTTAAAAAAAAATATCACACTTTGTATGCACGGATTTGAGTTAGGAATATATTAACATAAAACCTAACTACAGTTTATTTAAACAAAATAGGTATGCTTAACGAGCAATAAATGTTTTCGCTTTCTTTAATTCGTAATACTGCTGGAAAAATATAAATTGTTCTGTTTTTCAAGTAAACTGGAGATTTATTTATGAAATTGTTGTATTGTTTCACCGTTCTACATATATTGTCGATGTAAATTACTTAAAATTAGGCTAATTCGGTATTTTTCAAATAAAATGTATAACCTTGTTTAAGATTCTGTCAAAATTCAACTGATTATAATATGGGGTTTTCTTTTTAGAACAAGCTCTATTTTACCGGTAGAAAATATAATAAAAGAAGGAGAAAAAGAAAATGAAGAAGAAGGATATATATTGTTGGAAATAGGACCAATGAAAATTCCTGAGGAGACAACATGTCTGAACACACGTACATACACTTGCAACAACTGTCATAAGCCATTCACTACTAAAAAACAAATTGCCTGTCACTTAAAAAAATGTCCCACCGTGGATGTCCAAACCAGGCCTCGTGTACATTTAAAAAAGTAAGTAGATTTTTTTAGTAAAACCGATGTTTGTTAAATAATGTTTGATTGATTTTTAAAAGGTGTTGAGGGTTGATTACAAATAGAAAATATTATCCTTTTATACTTAGTTTTGTTTTTCGAATGGACGGGATGATTAGGCAATGAGGAATAGTATAAAGACAGCGTGAGGAATGAGTATGAAAGAAAAAATTGAATAAACAAATGGGGCCAACAATTTGTGAGGGCAGAGGAAAGTTGTCTGACCGAAACTCATTTGCAAGATGCAAAAGAATACCTTATTTTTTTTTTTTTTTTTTTTTATAAGTTAACCGATAGTAATAATACTAATTTTTTTTTTAGAATAAGCGAAATTCTACGGGATGAAGAAAAAAATGACATTCTGATGTCAAAGAAACGGGAAGAAAGCGACAAAACGCTGGAAAATATTGCGAATGAAAAACGTCTATTTCTATGCTGTACGTGCGGTGAAGTATATACCAGCCGAGACAAAATCACTGATCACTGATCATTTGTGTATTTATTTATTTTATTTTTTTTTTTTTTTTTCCACCGTTCTCCACCTTCTCGCGGAACGTCGACCGTCGTATCGTCGCGCCGATTCCGCCCAGTAGCGAGACGCCGACCCTACCCAGTGTCGCGTCAGTTGTTTTGGTAACAACCAAAGTGGAAAAACATCTGCATACAGTGATCAATAATTCGCAACTATTCGTTAATTCATGGATATATTCAACTCTACTTCTATGCAATTTGGTGATTTTAAAACTAACACAGAATCTATAGTATTCAGAGAACTAGTGTTACACACTACAAATTACGGATGAATAGCGTTTTTTTTTCATTAATGGAAATTATTTGAAACTTGTAGAAACAATTTAGTTTACACAGAGTAAATATTTTCATATTTTTTACTGTATAATATTAATATAGAAAAATAATAAAAACTAGTTTTATGACATTTTAAAATGAAACCGATTTTTTACAAAATAAACATTGTACAATAGATTAATCTAAAGTAAGTCTGAAATATGATATCTCGTTTTCGCTTTAGACTCTTTATAAACTTGCTTTTTTTGGATTATTGTTAATTTCACTAGTATTGTTATTTGGTTAAAATGTATGTACATCTCAATCAGTTTAACTCTTTCTCCCCATTATTTCAACAACGTTTAATACGGTTAAACTGTCTTATAGTTTATATTTCTATTTTAACGGCCTAGTGTGTGTGAATTAGATTTTTTTTTTTTGGCTAAATTTGTCTTCTGACCTATAGACCACCTAGTGAATAGAACACCATCAAGATATTAAGATATAAAGATATTAGCATGAGTCGATGAATTTAATATTTTATAGTGTATATACATAAATGATTGCATAACATAATATTTTGATAGTAACTAGTAAATTAACATGGATGGTAGTTTTTTGTGTGAATGCAAAATGAAACAAATTTTGACTGGTTTTTGGAAACGTATAAAGCGTATCATATTTCCAAGTTACACGTAAACATTTTTTGGGCCTTTTTATTATTTTGTGGGAACGGGCGAATTTTCTATTTTATCACTCTTATGGTGGATTCTTGGAGACCGAGGGAAATCTCAATCTCCCTCGTATCATATTTTACCTGTCCGGACCAAACTGAACTGTTTTTTTTATTTTTATTTAACAGAAAGAACAACATGGAGAACATTGACGTAGCCGAAACGAGGAATGTTAAAATTGAAGTGGATGTGATAGACGATAATGTTTACTTTGAGAGCCTAATAGAGATAGTAAATCACGAAAATGTGCTGGACGTACAACCGACGGAAAACATTGTGAAGAAAGAACTTACACACAGCTGCCAGAATTGTCAAATGTCATTTGCTACTCCAACAAAATTAAGGATTCATATGACAGAATCTCACATTAACGTTGAACGTACAAATATTGAAGAAAACCGACCGATAGGTAGATCATTTTTTGAGTAAAACTCTTTATTGATATTCACACATCACCGAACATGTCTTAGTCTATTAAGTTATAGCAGTTGTTGGCTAACAGAAGCAAATATTAAACAATAAGATATTACCCTACAGTTGGATGGTTTTCATATTGTGTATGTCTGAAACAGATTAAGGTGTCTACTAGGTTTAAAATTCTTCCCCCCCATTTTAAACTAAACATAAATATTTAATAAGTAATTTTAGATAGTATGACCTTTTTACAAATTTTGTGTTCAAATTTGACAGCAGTAGAATTTATATTCAATTTATTTAATTATATTTAAGACATTGATAAGTATGCATGTTAAGTAGACAGATCAGGTTATCTGTCTTTTAGAGTACTGTAGCAATATCTTGACTAATCGTTATAACTGCAATACATATTAAACAATAGGTATCAACTAAGTTGTATGAAAAACTGTTTTTTTTTTTAAATTATATATGAGGATATAATGGACTGCTAAACATTTTGAAAAGTTAGAAAACACTTTCAAACAAATTATATATACCTGTATACATATATTTATACAGGGTGACATTTTTAAAGTGATCCTCATCCCACTCAATATCTCATAGGGTTTAATATCAGTTATAGAATTTTTATTATGTAGTGTTTTTATACAAAGTTATCTCAACTTTTGACGAATTAGTTATATTTATATCAACTTTTGAATCTTAATTGGTAGCGAAAATATTTTATTGACTTTTTAAATTAAGAATAAAATACTGACAAATTTGGCTGGTCGATAACTAGTTTTGGATACATATTCTTAAAGTTATTTATGTTTCTAGTTTAGGATGAGAGGAAAATGTGGTGAGTAGTAATATTTTTTATCTGCTTGTATTACTTAACCGCACTTCCTCTCCCGCCCTTACTTTTAGACTTTAGGTAATAGGTACTTTAAAAAAAATATCACACTTTGTATGCACGGATTTGAGTTAGGAATATATTAACATAAAACCTAACTACAGTTTATTTAAACAAAATAGGTATGCTTAACGAGCAATAAAATGTTTTCGCTTTCTTTAATTCGTAATACTGCTGGAAAAATATAAATTGTTCTGTTTTTCAAGTAAACTGGAGATTTATTTATGAAATTGTTGTATTGTTTCACCGTTCTACATATATTGTCGATGTAAATTACTTAAAATTAGGCTAATTCGGTATTTTTCAAATAAAATGTATAACCTTGTTTAAGATTCTGTCAAAAATTCAACTGATTATAATATGGGGTTTTCTTTTTAGAACAAGCTCTATTTTACCGGTAGAAAATATAAAAAAGAAGGAGAAAAAGAAAATGAAGAAGAAGGATATATATTGTTGGAAATAGGACCAATGAAAATTCCTGAGGAGACAACATGTCTGAACACACGTACATACACTTGCAACAACTGTCATAAGCCATTCACTACTAAAAAACAAATTGCCTGTCACTTAAAAAAATGTCCCACGTGGATGTCCAAACCAGGCCTCGTGTACATTTAAAAAAGTAAGTAGATTTTTTTAGTAAAACCGATGTTTGTTAAAATAATGTTTGATTGATTTTTAAAAGGTGTTGAGGGTTGATTACAAATAGAAAATATTATCCTTTTATACTTAGTTTTGTTTTTCGAATGGACGGGATGATTAGGCAATGAGGAATAGTATAAAGACAGCGTGAGGAATGAGTATGAAAGAAAAAATTGAATAAACAAATGGGGCCAACAATTTGTGAGGGCAGAGGAAAGTTGTCTGACCGAAACTCATTTGCAAGATGCAAAAGAATACCTTATTTTTTTATTTTTTTTTTTTTTATAAGTTAACCGATAGTAATAATACTAATTTTTTTTTTAGAATAAGCGAAATTCTACGGGATGAAGAAAAAAAGACATTCTGATGTCAAAGAAACGGGAAGAAAGCGACAAAACGCTGGAAAATATTGCGAATGAAAAACGTCTATTTCTATGCTGTACGTGCGGTGAAGTATATACCAGCCGAGACAAAATCACTGATCACTGATCATTTGTGTATTTATTTATTTTATTTTATTTTTTTTTATTTTTCCACCGTTCTCCACCTTCTCGCGGAACGTCGACCGTCGTATCGTCGCGCCGATTCCGCCCAGTAGCGAGACGCCGACCCTACCCAGTGTCGCGTCAGTTGTTTTGGTAACAACCAAAGTGGAAAAACATCTGCATACAGTGATCAATAATTCGCAACTATTCGTTAATTCATGGATATATTCAACTCTACTTCTATGCAATTTGGTGATTTTAAAACTAACACAGAATCTATAGTATTCAGAGAACTAGTGTTACACACTACAAATTACGGATGAATAGCGTTTTTTTTTCATTAATGGAAATTATTTGAAACTTGTAGAAACAATTTAGTTTACACAGAGTAAAATATTTTCATATTTTTTACTGTATAATATTAATATAGAAAAATAATAAAAACTAGTTTTATGACATTTTAAAATGAAACCGATTTTTTACAAAATAAACATTGTACAATAGATTAATCTAAAGTAACTCTAAAAGTCTGAAATATGATATCTCGTTTTCGCTTTAGACTCTTTATAAACTTGCTTTTTTTGGATTATTGTTAATTTCACTAGTATTGTTATTTGGTTAAAATGTATGTACATCTCAATCAGTTTAACTCTTTCTCCCCATTATTTCAACAACGTTTAATACGGTTAAACTGTCTTATAGTTTATATTTCTATTTTAACGGCCTAGTGTGTGTGAATTAGATTTTTTTTTTTGGCTAAATTTGTCTTCTGACCTATAGACCACCTAGTGAATAGAACACCATCAAGATATTAAGATATAAAGATATTAGCATGAGTCGATGAATTTAATATTTTATAGTGTATATACATAAATGATTGCATAACATAATATTTTGATAGTAACTAGTAAATTAACATGGATGGTAGTTTTTTGTGTGAATGCAAATGAAACAAATTTTGACTGGTTTTTGGAAACGTATAAAGCGTATCATATTTCCAAGTTACACGTAAACATTTTTTGGGCCTTTTTATTATTTTGTGGGGGAACGGGCGAATTTTCTATTTTATCACTCTTATGGTGGATTCTTGGAGACCGAGGGAAATCTCAATCTCCCTCGTATCATATTTTACCTGTCGGACCAAACTGAACTGTTTTTTTATTTTTATTTAACAGAAAGAACAACATGGAGAACATTGACGTAGCCGAAACGAGGAATGTTAAAATTGAAGTGGATGTGATAGACGATAATGTTTACTTTGAGAGCCTAATAGAGATAGTAAATCACGAAAATGTGCTGGACGTACAACCGACGGAAAACATTGTGAAGAAAGAACTTACACACAGCTGCCAGAATTGTCAAATGTCATTTGCTACTCCAACAAAATTAAGGATTCATATGACAGAATCTCACATTAACGTTGAACGTACAAATATTGAAGAAAACACCGATAGGTAAGATCATTTTTTGAGTAAACTCTTTATTGATATTCACACATCACCGAACATGTCTTAGTCTATTAAGTTTATAGCAGTTGTTGGCTAACAGAAGCAAATATTAAACAATAAGATATTACCCTACAGTTGGATGGTTTTCATATTGTGTATGTCTGAAACAGATTAAGGTGTCTACTAGGTTTAAAATTCTTCCCCCCCATTTTACTAAACATAAATATTTAATAAGTAATTTTAGATAGTATGACCTTTTTACAAATTTTGTGTTCAAATTTGACAGCAGTAGAATTTATATTCAATTTATTTAATTATATTTAAGACATTGATAAGTATGCATGTTAAGTAGACAGATCAGGTTATCTGTCTTTTAGAGTACTGTAGCAATATCTTGACTAATCGTTATAACTGCAATACATATTAAACAATAGGTATCAACTAAGTTGTATGAAAAACTGTTTTTTTTTTTTTAAATTATATATGAGGATATAATGGACTGCTAAACATTTTGAAAAGTTAGAAAACACTTTCAAACAAATATATATACCCTGTATACATATATTTATACAGGGTGACATTTTTAAGTGATCCTCATCCCACTCAATATCTCATAGGGTTTAATATCAGTTATAGAATTTTTATTATGTAGTGTTTTTATACAAAGTTATCTCAACTTTTGACGAATTAGTTATATTTATATCAACTTTTGAATCTTAATTGGTAGCGAAATATTTTATTGACTTTTTAAATTAAGAATAAAATACTGACAAATTTGGCTGGTCGATAACTAGTTTTGGATACATATTCTTAAAGTTATTTATGTTTCTAGTTTAGGATGAGAGGAAAATGTGGTGAGTAGTAATATTTTTTATCTGCTTGTATTACTTAACCGCACTTCCTCTCCCGCCCTTACTTTTAGACTTTAGGTAATAGGTACTTTAAAAAAAATATCACACTTTGTATGCACGGATTTGAGTTAGGAATATATTAACATAAAACCTAACTACAGTTTATTTAAACAAAATAGGTATGCTTAACGAGCAATAAATGTTTTCGCTTTCTTTAATTCGTAATACTGCTGGAAAAATATAAATTGTTCTGTTTTTCAAGTAAACTGGAGATTTATTTATGAAATTGTTGTATTGTTTCACCGTTCTACATATATTGTCGATGTAAATTACTTAAAATTAGGCTAATTCGGTATTTTTCAAATAAAATGTATAACCTTGTTTAAGATTCTGTCAAAAATTCAACTGATTATAATATGGGGTTTTCTTTTTAGAACAAGCTCTATTTTACCGGTAGAAAATATAATAAAAGAAGGAGAAAAAGAAAATGAAGAAGAAGGATATATATTGTTGGAAATAGGACCAATGAAAATTCCTGAGGACAACATGTCTGAACACACGTACATACACTTGCAACAACTGTCATAAGCCATTCACTACTAAAAAACAAATTGCCTGTCACTTAAAAAAATGTCCCACCGTGGATGTCCAAACCAGGCCTCGTGTACATTTAAAAAAGTAAGTAGATTTTTTTAGTAAACCGATGTTTGTTAAAATAATGTTTGATTGATTTTTAAAGGTGTTGAGGGTTGATTACAAATAGAAAATATTATCCTTTTATACTTAGTTTTGTTTTTCGAATGGACGGGATGATTAGGCAATGAGGAATAGTATAAAGACAGCGTGAGGAATGAGTATGAAAGAAAAAATTGAATAAACAAATGGGGCCAACAATTTGTGAGGGCAGAGGAAAGTTGTCTGACCGAAACTCATTTGCAAGATGCAAAAGAATACCTTTTTTTTATTTTTTTTTTTTTATAAGTTAACCGATAGTAATAATACTAATTTTTTTTTTAGAATAAGCGAAATTCTACGGGATGAAGAAAAAAATGACATTCTGATGTCAAAGAAAAGGGAAGAAAGCGACAAAACGCTGGAAAATATTGCGAATGAAAAACGTCTATTTCTATGCTGTACGTGCGGTGAAGTATATACCAGCCGAGACAAAATCACTGATCACTTGTCAAACAAACACACTCCTAAACGTTATTTAAACAAGAGGAAAAAATGTCGCCGACCAAAGGTAGGGTGGCTACTGACGTTTTTCGGACACGGTAAGAAATACTACAAATGTATGTGGTGCGTTAAATGTTTTAAAAGCGTGTCCAACATCAACCAACACATGAAGATCCACACCGGCGAAAAACCCTATTCTTGTGCCGTGTGCTCGAAGGGGTTTATTCAGCGGTCTTGTCTCAAAGTGCACGGGCGCATGCACACCGGCGTCAAGCCGTTCGTGTGCGACGTTTGTGCTAAACAATTCAATCAGAAAATCGAGCTGAAAGTGCACGAACGCTCGCACATGGGCGAAAAACCTTTCAGGTGCGACGTGTGTTCCAAATGCTTCACCTGCTCGTCGAACCTGATCCGGCATCGGAAAGCGCACACCGGAGAGAAACCCTTCAAGTGCGACGTATGCGCCAAAGGGTTCACGCAGAAGGTCTCTCTGACGGTGCACACGCGAAGTCACACGGGCGAGAGGCCGTACAAGTGCCCGGTGTGCGGCAAGGGTTTCACTTGCTCTTCGAACTGCACCAAACACCACAGACTGCACACCGGAGAAAAGCCGTACGCGTGCGAGTATTGCTCGAGCAGTTTCGCCGAAAAGGCCTCGCTGACCGTACACGTGCGCGGTCACACGAACGAAAGACCGTACGAGTGCGAGGTGTGCAACAAACGTTTCACCGCCGCTTCCAATCTGATGAGCCACCGGAAATTGCACACCGGCGAGCGGGCGTACAAGTGCGCCGACTGCGAGGAATCGTTTGCCCAGAAAATGCACCAGCAGGTGCACTGCCGCATCCACACGAAAGAAAGGCCGTACACGTGCGGCACGTGCGGCACGTGCGGCAAGGGGTTCTCGCATAGGTCCAATTTGAGAGCGCACGAGAAAACCCACAACCCCGAGAAAACGTACGGCTGCGAGGTGTGCAAGAAAATGTTCACGTGTCTGTCCAATCTGATCAGACACCACGCGGTGCACACCGGCCACAGACCATACCAGTGCAAAATCTGCGACAGAAAGTTCGCCCAGAACATGCACCTGACGATGCACATCCGCGTGCACACGGGCGAGAAGCCGCACAAGTGTTCCGTGTGCCAAAAAGCATTTGCCAGCAAGTCCAACTTGACGATGCACGAGCTGGCGCACAGCAAGGAGAAACAATTCTCGTGCAAGTGGTGCAACGCGCGCTTCAGTTTCAGCACCAACATGCTGAGACACCAGAAGATGCACACCGCCGGCCAGAAACCGTACGAATGTGCCATATGACAAAAAGGGTTTGTATACAAGGCTTATCTTAAAACGCACATTAAAACTCACGAACGCGAAACTGCGAAAAATCGAAATTCGCCTGCAGTTTGAGTCGTACAACGGCAAACTTTCAGTCCAAAACCCTATTGCATTTTGTTTATTTTATCTTATTTGTACATTAGATATACATTTAGCTTTTTCCGGTTTTTTTTTTGTTCAATATAAAACGCACCATCAGTACAATGCACAATGTCACGTATAGTAATAACTAAGGGAGGGGAAACCACAATAAATAATTTTAAACAAAGTAGTTGTCACTTGTATTTATGTTTGTAGAGTTAACCAATAATAATTGGTAAATGGTTTTTTAATTACATGTTTTTTTTTTATGTACTACGTTGCTTACAAAATTATATAACCATTGTGTTTTTATAATTTTAAGTTTATCATTTGTATACTGTGAATATACATTTTTTGTAAAAACAACATTATTATTTATTATATTGAGTATGTTTTCGAAAATAATATTTTAAAATAAACTTTCTAATGATTCCCAATAAGCAATAGTGTTTATAATTAAAAATAATGTGTCGTGTACCTTGTAAGTTTACTAAAGGTGTACAGAAAAAAAATTTATTGGGCATAAAAAAAATTATCAGTTTTATACTTTTAAGAGTTGAAAAATGTGTAAATGGGGTTTTTCACGATTTGGATTTTTAAGATGTTGATCTTTACCGATTTTTTGCTTTGTAAATTACCTTTTGGGAACGATATCTAAGTTATAAACTTTGCATCGGTACAATAATGATGAGTCATGGGAAGAGGCAAAAATAATTATTTACTTATTTGTTTTCACGTTATTTAATACCTAGGTAAGGCTACTTTTATCCATGTTACTGATTGGAGTCAATATTGACATTTTAATGCACTTGAGAACATGTGTGAAGCAACAAAAAAGAATACATCTTTACTGTTGTAAATCACTTCTTATTAAGTTTTATTTAATGCTTTTATTTTACCTTTAAAGTTTAAAAAAAATTAATTTCCACTTTAATAAATTGTTCTAATTTACTTTAAACTATTCGAAATTCAGAAAAAAAACCCAATATTAAAAAACATAAATATTGAAATAGTATTTTTTGTATATATGTTAAGAAGAATTTGTCAAATTGGAAATTACAGTTTTTCCTAAAAGGTTGGACGTTTATTATAAAACCTTGAAAAAGTTTTCATAGTTTTACAAATTTACCAATTTAAATTGAATTTAAAATAATATCAATCAGAATTTCTTTAATGCTCATAATTGAAAATGTGTCACTATTTTACTACATTTAAAATTGTATTATTGTAAAATATAATAACTATTGGATGGTTGTGTGACAAGCAATCAAAACCTTTAAAGCCGATTTCAATGCCAGTTTTTTATTCCCATTAGTTTTGGTCTGTGAAAGATTGACTAATTTACGGTATCTTAATTTATTTATAAAATTGTCTTGAATGAAAATATTTAAAAAAAAAATACATCATAAATCACAATGTTGATTGTTAAACCAACAATTAAAGTAAGTATATTTAAAAAGTTAAGGGTATTTTTTTATCACAAAATATTTAGTACTAATACTAGTATTAAATTGCTCTGGCCACACACATTATAATAAAATATGCAATTGTATGAATTGTTTGTATTTCTATAACAAACACATTTTGGAATTTGTAATACTTAAGAACAAAGAATATAAACAAGAAGCTTTAGATTAAAAATTTACAATTTTTAACGTCCAAGTTTATATATAATTTCAAGTAAAACAAATAAGAAAGGTAAAACCGGTTAAAAAACAAATTTATAATTGTTATATGGTATTTTACAATGTATTTTTTTTATATTGGTCTCCGCTTTCTTCGGATGTATACGACATGAGCATTTTAATTTGACTAATATTATTTGTTTTAAATTACATATTGTTATCTTACTATTATATAATAATTGGTATTAGCGTCACACAAATAGCAGAAGGGCCGTTTGTAAAGTCGTTTTATTCGATTTTTAGCTCGAACGTTGAATTATTTGAATTTTGAAAAACTGGAAATGTAACCAAATTATTGTATAGCTGTTAACGATGTGTGGTTTTTCTGCTGCTAAGTAGTCTCATGTTATACAGTTTTCAAATTTCCGTTTAACCATAATAACACATTTAAGTCGTCAAGCCTGAAGTTGTATTTATCATTCACAAAACAAGAGGACGGCCGACAGGGGAGGGCAAAAAAACGTTACCCCAACTGTTCCTTCCGCCTTTTGGACCGTCGCCCGGTACGGACCGGATAGGCACGGCGGTTATAAATACATAAGGACGGATTTTTTGGAGATTCAAATCCAACATGGGGCTAATGAGACATAACGACGGTATCGGCTAAACGGGCGCTTGATTGTAAAAATAATAATAACTAACCACCTGTTGGCGCGTGTCGGCCGTGAGACGGCGGTTTTGCACGATTCCGCAGAATGGAAACATTTAAAATTAAACTTGGATATTGTCCATGTGAATAATATTTCTGCCGTTTGGCATGGTATATGAACGTCGGTCGTTCTAACATCTTATTTCTTTGATAACCGCCGTCTCGGGCGAACAATATTGTGTGCACACACAATCAAACGCTCGCGAACACTGTGTTAGTGGTTTACAATCGGAATTTTGTTTCTTTTTTTCTTGTACTTGTGCTTGTTCTTGATAAATCAATCCTTAATAATTAATCCTTCCCAGCTGCGTGTGTGTGTGTGCGTTCGAATCGACCGGCGTCATGTCTTGGTTCCTGTCGGACGACGACGAAGAGGATGAAAACCTGCTGTTCAGCCCTGCTTTAATGGCTCGCCGGGCCAGTGAGAGTTGGATCGACACACCGCCCTTTGAGGTATTATTTTTGGTTTGTTGCTAAATCGATAACTGCTAGGTACGGTTATACTAGTAGGTCCTGCGATAAAACACCAAAAAAAAAAAAAAAAACGCCTAAAAAACTGAATAGATAAACCATCTGGGTAAAACTATCATTGCCTAAAACTGGAAATAGGACTTTGACAATTTGTCCCACTCTTGCCCTAAGCATGTATGCATTGCATACCTATAATATATTAAATATACTACTAAGGTCGGCCTGCTAATATGTCGCTTAAGTCGGTAAACTTAGTAGGTTTATCGGCCATGCCAAATGAGAACTTAAAAGTCCAGGTTTTTTTGGATGCTTTTCTATTCTTTTGTGTAGTAAATTAATAAACTTTATAATACAAACAACAAAAAAAAAAAACAAAGTAAAAACTGATAAACGTCTCTCTGGCGCCTTAGCTCGGTTTATTTTGTACAAGTTCAACACCTTTTATTTTTGGAACACTAGTATTAAATATTCGTACAATGTTTTAAAAATACATAACATAGACCTTGAATGGATTTTACCACACGCGATTTTCCACTATAAAAAAAAAATAATGATACAGTTATTAACGAGCTCTAGTGCGTTGCTGGTGATTTATCAATAATAATCCCGGTCAACATAGTTCTGTCAATATTGTTTTTTCTGTTTATTCTCACATATCATATACAAGGCGATACATCGCAGATAAGACACTGGTTATCTCTTAAAATAATTGAAATTTGTAACTTTTAAGACTTAAATAGTAACGTATATACTTCATTAAGAATATTTTCCTAACAAATTTGACTGTTCGATATCCAGTTTTGGACAACTACTTTTTAAGTTTAAAATTTAGGACAGACGGGGTGGAGTGTAGTAGAGCAATGCGCACACATAAAACTGATACTAAACACTATCTTTCCTCTCGACCTACAATTTAAACTGTAATGGATTACTAAGTCCAGCCAAGTTTACGTCATGACCGATTTCTCCTTGAATATTAATATGTATACGACCTAAAGGAGTTATTCTATACTTTGTATGTAACCAAATGTAAACAACGTCATAAATTGTAAAATCCAAATTATAAATTGTAAAAGCCAATTTATTTATGCAAATCATATACTTTGTACAACTGAAAGATTATAAAAACGCACAAACAAACACATAAATTGTATAAATTATCTATCCGACAATGTTCAGCACTTAGCAGAAGACAGCTTGGCCATTCTCCAACAACCCGGATTAACGCTTGCACAACTGAGAAAAGGTCACCGAGGCGGGGATCCGAAGGACTCCTTCCACTCGAACCGGATGGGCATTTTGCGTAAATACCAGCCGTTTCACCACAGCAATTTAGATGTGTTCTGGCTGTGTATTGTGTCATACCTGCAACAAACACTCATTTTCGTTATCTGTGTATCAAATTAATGCTTATATTGTAATACATATAATACCTATTTTTGATTGAAAGTATTAACTTTATTTACAAATCTTCCATCTTCCTTCTTCAACCTTTTGTGTGCTAAGTATCCAAAGGCCACAGACTTGCGGGAACTTCACAAAACTTTAATTAATTAAGAAAGAATTATTTAAATCTGGTTATTGACCAGTCAAGATTATCAGCAAATTATTTTTGTTTAAACAATTATTCAATATATCCCATTTAAGTTTTAAGCGCTGATATAGGGCGCTGGAAAATACTAATCAAGGAAAATAATTAGTTATTTCATAATATTGTAAAATAACCTTAACAAAAATGTATTAAAAAAGAAACTACAAAATTGCAAATGTTTGAAAAGTAAATGAGTGTCGTATTTTTGGTTTTGTAGCTTTTAAGCTTATGAAATTCCTTCTCTGCTTTGAAATAAATGTGTGAGCATTAGAGACCATTTTTAAAGTACAGTGTAATATTTTTAAGTGTTATTTTGCCAAATTTGCTGTTTTCTTATGAATAGTTTTAGCTACTTTTGGTTCAACTTGTAACTACTAACAAAACGGCGACAAAATATGTCCAGTCACTATAATTATATTTTCTTCTTTTTAAAACATTATATCTGTACGTTTCGTATAATAATTGTAATCTACATTTCTTATGTATTGATTAGAATATATACATAAACATATTTTGGTTAGAGTTGACTGTACATTTTTGAATGACATTTAAATTGTTTAATATATTTTTAAATTTCATTAGATAAATTTCATTTTCATACTTTTCTGCGTTCCCTTACTATTTTTTTTTCAATTCAAATACTGGGAACGAACATTCCTTCGGTTTTAGACTATCTTGGAAATAGCATACAATTGAGTTTTTCTGTATTATTATTATTAACTACATATTATTACTCTATTTACAAAATAATCGTCTTATCTGTATAATAAAAATAAACCAAAAATAACCCGTTAAGGTAAAAGTTAAACGAAAAGTAACCTCGTTTAAGAAACAGCTTTGACGTTTTTCTTTAAAACAGTTTTTTTTTTTGTTATAAAATCTCAATTAAATTTGAAAAAACGTCGGGGGGGGGAGCAACCTTTTTATTTTAAAAATAAAAATTGCATATTCCCTCGCCGTTCCTTTGAGTAAGTAATTTCGTTACTTTCAACGAGCAAGTCTTTAGACTTTACTTAACAAGACTGGCTTACCGCTGACCAGGCGCGTAGAGAGGGGGGGTGTTATGGTGTTGTAACATCCCCTCGGTTGTGTTATGATTTCATAAAACATTATATATATATATATATATATATATATATAATATATAATATAACATTACATATATATATATAGTATGATAAATGTAAACATTACAAATTTGTATGATTGTACGATTCAAAAAAATATAAAATGTTGTTAAGTTATACTTGAAGTAAATATTTTAGATAACGCTCCCCTTTGGAATTCCTGGCTACGCACCTGCCACTGACCCTCCCACAAGTCCCCTTTTGTGATTGCACACATAAACCTCTTGGCTAAACTTCCTCGATTGTGTGTGTGCCGTACAGGAAGTTTCCGTCCAAGTGGCGTTGCAGCGGAAAAAGAGTTTGCCGGACGTACAAGTTCCTGCTTACGCACAAGCGTCGATCACCAGAGAGGAAGTATCACTGTTAAGTTCGGCCCGTAGGGAGGAAATCCGAAGAATGGAAGAAGAAAATGAACGACTCCGGGCCAACCCGTTGCTCTATTTAGTCAGTCCGCACATGAAGGTATGTATTTCAGACTGTCAAATGTCTTTTACTTTTAACAGTAAATTGATTCAGTGATTCATTCGGTTTTTTTGAAGATAAAAAATTGTACTTGTAGTAGTTTAGTTAGACATTTATTTAAATTTACTTAACAGTGTAACTAGAAAATCAAACAATAAACGCAGAATCCACTTAAGTTCATTAGAAACAATACCGGCCCTATTTTTTATGGCAGTACACCGCTTATGCTACAATATTTATATTATAAGCAATTTGACTAATAAAATAGCGATTCGTATTATGATTTATGAATAAAATATATAAATATAAATATTATCATGTCCATTATTATTAAATGCCTTACACGGGAGTAACTGAAATCAAAAGCTTACAAGAGCTAAACCCAAACGTTATTGTATGACGAAAGGCTATTTTTTCGACTAAGATATGAGCATTTTACGAACTTTTAGGAGGGGGGGGCCATTAGGAGTTTTGGGGTACCGTACACTGAAAAAATTTGATAATTTAGGACAAAATTAAGCTCCAAACAAATTATTTCCCATCACCCTCCTATTCAGATATTGGAGTGTACGTATGAAATGGTCGAAAAGAGCGAATCTAGTTCGGCCGCTGATCAGTTCGATTCCAAAACCCGGGACACCGATGGGGACGAGTGCCCCAGGTGCTGCGAAAATGCGACAGAGCTGAGAAAAACGCATAGCAGCAATCCAGTGAAGTCAATGGGAGCCTGTGGTACGTGCTTCCCGTTGTGTTTCTTACTGAGGTTAGGTCCCTCTCTACGCACCTGGTCAGCGGTAAGCCAGTCTTGTTAAGTAAAGTCTAAAGACTTGCTCGTTGAAAGTAACGAAATTACTTACTCAAAGGAACGGCGAGGGAATATGCAATTTTTATTTTTAAAATAAAAAGGTTGCTCCCCCCCCCCGACGTTTTTTTCAAATTTAGTTGAGATTTTATAACAAAAAAAAACTGTTTTAAAGAAAAACGTCAAAGCTGTTTCTTAAACGAGGTTACTTTTCGTTTAACTTTTACCTTAACGGGTTATTTTTGGTTTATTTTTATTATACAGATAAGACGATTATTTTGTAAATAGAGTAATAATATGTAGTTAATAATAATAATACAGAAAAACTCAATTGTATGCTATTTCCAAGATAGTCTAAAACCGAAGGAATGTTCGTTCCCAGTATTTGAATTGAAAAAAAAATAGTAAGGGAACGCAGAAAAGTATGAAAATGAAATTTGTCTAATGAAATTTAAAAATATATTAAACAATTTAAATGTCATTCAAAAATGTACAGTCAACTCTAACCAAAATATGTTTATGTATGTATTCTAATCAATACATAAGAAATGTAGATTACAATTATTATACGAAACGTACAGATATAATGTTTTAAAAAGAAGAAAATATAATTATAGTGACTGGACATATTTTGTCGCCGTTTTGTTAGTAGTTACAAGTTGAACCAAAAGTAGCTAAAACTATCCATAAGAAAACAGCAAATTTGGCAAAATAACACTTAAAAATATTACACTGTACTTTAAAAATGGTCTCTAATGCTCACACATTTATTTCAAAGCAGAGAAGGAATTTCATAAGCTTAAAGTTTTCGCCTCGCAGCTCTTACATAAGCACATTTCATTTCCAAGACCAAAGAAGTCTTCACCATAAAATACGGTGATTTCCTCGCCGATTTGGATTTTTTTGACGGTTCGTACACAGGCACCATCTTTTGCTACAGAATATATCACACAATTGCTCTCACAATCGTGGTTAATATATGAGGCAGGGCCCAACCAAAGTTGTGAACGCTTAAGCTTTGAGCTGTAAACGGCAGAAAAAGACGAAACTAAGAACGACTCTACTATCGAACACAACTGCCCATAGAGTTCTTTGATGATGGTGCCGTAATGAATATTTTTTCTTGCTATGACCACTGCTCTCACACCTTGATTTCCGATATACCGGTCACAGTGCGTGAACACTACCGGTGAGGTAAGTGTTAGCGCTGCGGCATAACGCATGGGTACTTACCCCAGAAGTCGAAGTTCCAGAGTACCACCCAAAGCCTAGAAGTGTTGAGGCAGGCTTCTAGCGCCAACGACGGAGTTAGTAAAATGACTGCAGGGCTAGGTTTCACCCAAGACCTACCCACCGGTGAAAAGACCGCGAAAGTGACTGGAAATGGCAAGGATTACGATGCGGATAAGAATAATGTAACAATAATCCCCCACAGGAGGAGTACGAGCGCTTCAGACCAGGTAGTGGGCTATGACCTGGTGACGACTCCCCAGAAAAATGTGGAGCTGGAAGTCGAGTTAAATACTACTAGCGACAAGGTGAATAAAAAAGAAGCCTGGCATCAGAAGGCCCAAATACTGGAGAAAGAAGATAAATTATGGTATGACCTAAATAAGAACATCAGAATACGTTTTTATCTTACGACATTTTGATACGCGTCGTCGCTCGTATGCTCCGGTTTGCGACAGGCTGTCGTCGTAATTATGTTGGGCCAACTCACGTACTTAGTCGCACCGAATTGGACGCCGCCCGTCGCGTAGTCATCATGGCCTCCCAGCGTTCAACATTGGGTGCACTACGTTGCGAGTTAGAGCGAGGAAATCACATAACTTCCAGACCAGTCGCTCGGCTGAGTCCATTCATAGACCCGGACGGTCTCATCTGTGTTGGTGGACGTTTGCGTCACTCCGCGTTACCGTACGACAGCAAACATCCTAATTTATTGTCAAAAGCGTCTCATTTGTCGTTATTAATTTGTCGGCGTTGGCACAAAATAACATGCCACTCAGGGCCTCGTGTAATGTCAGTTCTCATTAACCGTAACATTTGGATTGTGTCCTTGCGTTCGGTCATTCATTCGGTAATAAGCCGTTGTACGGTATGTGTGCGCTTCACCGCCAGCCACCCACAGCCTATCATGGCAGATCTGCCGGCAGCACGGGTTCAGGAGTGCCGGCCATTCTCATCTGTGGGCATCGATTACGCTGGCCCGCTGCAGATGCGCGAGACACGTTTACGGAAGGCCCGTACTTACAAAGTGTACTTAGCGGTTTTTGTCTGTTTTTCGGTGAAGGCAGTACATCTTGAAGTTGTCACGGACTTGTCTACCGACGCCTTTTTGGCCGCGTTCGATCGGTTTGTTGCTCGTCGTGGAATGCCATCAAACATCTTCTCGGACTGTGGGACAAACTTTGTCGGTGCTGAAAAACAGTTGCAGATGTTAATCAATGGCGTGGAGGGTCAAACAGTAGTCGCGAACGCGCGGCCAGATTGTACATGGCATTTCAATCCGCCTAGCGCTCCACACTTCGGGGGCCTTTGGGAGGCTGCATTTAAGTCCACCAAGCGATTACTTGTCCGCGTTATGGGCGTGCATACGTTCACCTATGAAGAATTCACTACTGTAATCACGCGAATAGAAGCTGTAATGAATTTCCGACCATTGACCCCGGCATCCACTGATCCGCATGACTTGGAGTATTTGTCCCGGGACACTTCCTTATTGGTCAGCCGTTGTTAGCGGTACCCCCTCGGTCGTCGCCAGAGGGTCCTGTCAATCTGACTAATAGATGGAAATTGCTGGACCAATGGCATCAGGCGTTCTGGTATAAGGTATAAGCATCCAAACGATCAGGAGGACAGCGAAGGGCCATATCCTCATGGAGGTGGCAAACAGCAACCCTGAATCTCTAATGTCTTTTAAGTCGGCGGTAGACGATGCCATAAATGGCAAAGGAGACGCGAGGAAGCTGGTGCAGACGACGGCACTTGAAATTAGGGACTTCGACGAGACGACTACAAGAGAGGAGATTGCGGAGGCGATAAATTCCACAACTGGAGTGAGTGGACATGAATTTGAGGTGTATAACATCAGAATGGGAAGGGGTGCCAAAACGGCGGTCGCAAGAGTACCTTCAACGGCAGCAAATCAGTTGCTAAGAATAGGAAAACTAAAAATAGGATGGATCAACTGCAGAATAAGAGAGAAGACGCGAACCATTAGGTGTTTTCGCTGCCACGAGTTTGGCCATATGAAAATAGACAGCAGCGGCACAGACAGGGCTAGTCTATGGATGACATGTGGATCCCCCGATCACAAGGCAGGGAGTGCATAAACGAGCCAAACTGCGTTGTATGCGCAATAACCAAAATCCAAAGGGTATAGATCATTACCCAGGTAGCGCATACTGCGGACAGGCGCCGAATAGGCGACAAGAAACGCAACGGGCGCCCGTATACTACAAATTAACTTAAACATGAGCGCAGCAGCTCAAGAACTGCTGGCTCAAACAGTGGTGGAGTTGCAAACAGAAATACTCTTAATTTCGGAATACCACCATGACCAGAGAACGCTACTATGGTCAGCATGTCTAAATAATACTTGCGCGATTGCGATCACAAAAGAAGCCAGGGCAAAGTATGTAGTGGTAGACAAAGGCAGCCTGGCTTTGCCTGGATTGAAGCAAATGGAGTGAGGTGGTACAGTTGCTATAGGACTCCAAACTGTACTATCTCGGAATTTAAGAGTTTCTTAGAAGAACTGGAACGCAGCATCCGAACGGCAAACACCAAAGTAGTAGTCGGCGGAGATTTTAACGCTAAAGAGTATGAGTGGGGATCACGCCAAAGTGAACAAAAAGGTTTGGCGTTAGCTGAGATGACGGCCACGTTGGGACTAGCATGCTGCAATATACGACAGAAACCTACATGGCAAAGAGGTCAACAAAATTCCATTATTGATGTCACGTTTGCCAGCCATACGCTAGTGGCAAAACTAACGAACTGGGCAGTGCTAGATAAAGAATCACTGAGTGACCACTATTATATACAGTATGAATTCAAAGAAACTGGGCCCAAGCCCAGACTGGAACCACAGAGAGATGGATTGGTACTGAGGAAGATGGTCATTGGGAAAGCCCACACATTCTTAGATAACCCAAAAAACGCTAACGAGTTTGCAGAAAGTGCGGCCCGAAACGCCGAACGCCTAAACAAAGTCCTAACTGGGGTGTGTGACGCTAGTAATGTTAAAAGTAAGTTAGGTTAGGTTAGTTTAGGTCTTAGGGTCGTAAAGGGTCAATCGGTTTGGTTCTCGGTCCTGCTAACGGGCACCGGCGGCCCGAAGGGATTAAATCCCTTGAAAGGGTACCCAATCTTGAATCCTTCGCCCTGGGCGGAGACTTCGAGCTAGAGCGCCGAATTTTGGCAGGCAAGTTCGGTTTGGCCTAAGGAAGGCCCCTGCCGATTTTCAAAGGGATCCGCCTATCCCTTCGAAGGGACGGAAATTTTGACCCCCGGTTCCGCTGGGACGATCCCTTTCAAATTTGGTATACCGGCTTGGGACAACTGCTCGACGGTCCCTACCGTCCCTAACCGTTTTTGAGGAGCTAGGACTATTTGTGCGCCCCCGAGGGGAGCCCAAAAATTCGACTCCCCCCCTTTTTGGGCTGTGAGGTCCAAACTCGGTGACCATCAAAGTAGGGGTCAAAAACCACCAGCTACCGAGTTTCGGGCAAATCGGTTCAGAACTGCCAGTTTGCCAGCGGTTGATACCTTCGGATTGGACCGTTGGCAGCGGCCAGTCATGCCGTTGTTCCCGGCTTCAGCGGAATAAGGTCGCGTGGCGAGGTGGAGTTCGGCCGGCTGATTAACACTAGCACGCCGAACACGTCCACCACGTCCTTCCCCTCATTCTTGGATAGCTCCGAGATGAGCAGCGTCCTGGGGGGAAGGCCGATGGACACCACAGCGAGCACCAGGCGACTGAATGCCTCCGAGAGTAGCTTCACTCGGAGGTCAAGCCGCCGAAGAAGGGTTCGGTCTGGGACACGCCGGCCTCCAAGGATCAGAAAGGCAGCAAGTGGGAGACGGCTGCGACCGCATTCGGTTCGGCCGGTGGCGCGGCGCTGGTCGGCGGAGGGGCGACGGCGATCGCCAAAGGATTGAAAAATAATTCCTTCAACTTTAGCTTGTGGGGTCCCAAAAACAACGGGACTATCATTAACAACAATAAGGTCGACCAAATCCCGAGCTGGAAGAATCACCAGCTAGGGCTGGCAATATGGAGGGAGGGGGTCAGGACCTTGGCGCCCAGCGCCCCCACGGCGGCGGTTGCGGTGGCACCAGTGGCGCTCGAGGGAGGGAAGGAGGTGGCCAAGGCGCTGCGGCCCAACCCGGCGAGCAGGCCCCTCCCTTCCACGCCCACGCCAGAGGATAAGGGTGAAGAGAGATCGGCCGAAGTGCGCCACCATCGGTCACCGGGAGGAAGCCCCTGGCGCGGCCTATGTGTTCCGTCATGTCCGCCCTGGCGGACATTTCGGGAGCACATACGCGGTGCCAGCCGACGCTCTTAAGACTAGCTGTGAAACAGCTCCTTTGCGGTTGGGGGGTTTAACCCACCGCAATTGTAAACCAATTGAACCAAATACAAAAAAAATTAAAATGGAAGTACAACAAAATAACGATAAAACCAATCCTGGGTCCCTCCTACTGGGAGGGTCGGAGCCCAAGGATACGGCAGGTGGGAGTGGCTCGTCCCGCCGGTCGACATCAAGCACAGCCGATAAAAGTGCAGGGAATTCGCGTGACCCTGCCGCCAGCGGGGCTGGTAAAGTAAACGTAGGTGGGGCTGGGAAGCAGGGCCTCACCGGTGGTGAATAGCCACTGAACCGCCTGTAAACGGAAAAACTGGAGTTGGATACGACTCGAATGGCCTCGAATTTACCGAAGCCCGGAAAGATCCTGGTGTAGAAATGGAGGTGTTCGAGGATGCCTCGGACCACCACCATATCACCTCACCAATTAGGAGATCGAGTTTGTGCGGACAGGCCGACCTCGACCTTATCCACGCCCTAAACAGATCAATGGATCTGCACGCAAAATTAAAGGCGCAGGAGGATAAGGTCGATGGGATCATCATGGACCTATAGGAGCTCGTGCAGCCAGCCGAGCCCAAGAAAAGAACCGACCCTAACCCGGGTCTGAACCGGCTGTTGGAGCTGTCAGATGGCACTGTCAGCCAAAAGCACAAAGCAACCATCAGGAGTGTCATTGAGCACTTGGAACTCCTGGTAGACGCGAGAATGGTGTGCAAGAAGCTGAGGATTGCTCGCGAAAACTCGGAGGCCGAGAGGAACGCCTTACGTCAAACCGTCCAGACGAATAAAGCAGCGCGCACACCAAGTACGTTCCGTTACGTCACGCCACTATACGTCTTGGAGACGGTTTGGAACGTGACGTGACGGAACAGTGCAAAGTCGCACACTAGATGCGTCTCCTTCCGTCTGGTTTGTGTTGCCTTCCCAGAGAATCGTCATTCTACGTTTGAATTTGTTGCTGTGCGATGTGTGTTTTGTTAATTATAATATAGTTTTTAAAGTGAATTTCGTTATTAAAACTTTACCATGGACTTTTCTTCCGACGAGGAACTTATTGTAATGGCGTGTATTGCAGAAGAGGAAGAGAAAGAAAAAAAAAAAAGGTTATGGGTCCATAACATAAATTTAAAAAGAAATGAGCACGGAGAATTCCATACTCTATTTCCAGACCTTCTTCAGGATGAAGCAAAATTTTTTAAGTACTTCCGGATGGGTTCGCAAAAGTTTTTTGAATTGCTTAACATGCTGCCGCAACTACAAAAGCAAGATACAAATTTCAGACGCTGTATTCCACCGGATGAAAGACTGGCTATCACCCTAAAGTAAGTTAAAATAATAAAAGAGTATAAATAAAAACAAAAAAATATAATACATAGTAATGTATAATATACCAAAAATATTATTACTGCTTACTAAGCAGTGCTAAGCACTAAAGCATTAAAATAACTGATGAGTTTTTAAAACTAAAACTTTTTTGTAATAATACCTAATTTTTTAATTTTTTAGTATTACGATAGTGTAAAAATTAATAATAGTGAAGAATTAAAAATAAATTAAGAATAGGATAAATATTATTTTAAAATAGTGTAAGTTTTAAATTCGCTATTAGCCGGAGAAACAGTTTGAGCATGCGCCATAATTGTTATTTCATCGAGAGAGTTGTTATGTGGCGAAGTAAAAGAAGTATTTTGCTCGCTAGACAAATACGCCCTCATCTCCAAATCAGAAAGCAATGCAGCTATCTTAGCTTTTGCTTCAATTTGGAGGATGGGTGGTAGTCTCCTAGTCGTTGCCTCCATAGCAACAAAAAATGACCCAATATGGTCAAGAGGCGCTTCTACCTTGGCTTTTTTTGAAGCAAGATAGGTTTGCAGAACTTGGGCAGTCGTTGGTTGTTGAGAACGCTTATGAAATTTCTTATCCGAGTTGTTTTCTTGATTAATGGCAGTAATAGAAGTTGGCGAAGAAGGAGAACTTGTAGAAGGAGTTGGCGAGGGAAATGTGTTTGCACATGATGAACTTGGAAAAAGTAGTTCATCCGAATCTTCAAAAACTGGACTATTTTCAACAATATGCGCATCGTTGTTGTCGGGAGCTAGGTTTGATTTTTGTGCCCTTTCCTTCATATGAGGTAATAAAAAAGCCAAAGTATCCTCATATCTCCATTTGTACCGATTTTCAGCACCCTGACCACTAACAGTTTTTTTTTTAATTACGTTTCGCCGAAACTGGTCGCGAAGACTGGTCCAACGTTTTTTGCATTCTATGACTGAAAAGTCACATATTGAAAATAAATATACGTATTATAAATATATGTAGTATTTTTATACTTAATTATTTAAAATTAAAAAATAATTTATAAAAAAAAAATAAAAATTAACTATACAAATTTTTTTTTTAATTGATAAATTGATCAAAATATGTTTTGGTACGTTGCTTGATATATTAGTTAAACTGGTTTTTTTTTTTTTTAAATTTCCTTCTTAAGTTAATTAATTTTTTTCAGATTTTTGGGTTATGGAGACTCTTTTTCAACTATTTCATTTAGCTATCGGATTGGCGAATCTACGGTTCGCAAAATAATTTATGAAACATGCGAAGCCCTATGGAAAGTTTTGCAACCAATCTATATGCCTCAACCAACTGAGGAACAATGGCAACGAGTGGAAGAAAAGTATTGGCGAATCTGGAACTATCCAAATTGTATAGGTGCATTGGACGGAAAGCACTGCGTGTTTGAAAAACCACCGAAAACAGGCTCCATGTACTTTAATTACAAAAAAGAGTTCAGTATCGTCTTGTTGGCTCTTGTTGACGCAGATTATAAGTTTATATCTGTAGACGTCGGTGCTTACGGAAGAAACAGCGATGGTGGAGTTTTTAGAGCATCATCCTTGGGACAAGCTCTTGCTAATGGAACTTTAAATATTCCTCCACCAAAGCCGTTACCACTCACGGATGTAATCGCCCCCCATGTGATTGTTTGCGATGAAGCTTTTCCTCTAACTACCAATACGATGAGACCGTTTCCAGGGCATGCGGTTGAGAACAACCGCGACAATAAGGTCTACAACTACCGCCATTGTCGAGCTAGAAGAGTAGTTGAGAATGCGTTCGGAATATTGGCGAAAAAATTTAAAATTTACAACAGGAAATTCAACTTAAAGCCAGAGCACATGGACACAGTTGTTTTGGCGACGACAGTTTTACATAATTTTTTGCGTAATGATAAATGTTATTGGCAGCCAGGAGAATTGGAAGATACAAAATCTCCAGAGGGGTTGAACAATTTTACAGGAGTTGGAGGAAATAATCCACGAGAAGCTTACAATATAAGAGAGAATTTCAAGCAATTTTTTGTGTCGGATAATGGTTCAGTACCGTGGCAGTGGGAAAAGGCGTTTGCAACCCGAAGTACTTCTTAAAAACGAATGTTGTTAAAACTAAATTATTATATAATATTATGATTATTATTAAATAATATTGTTATCTCAGTTTTTTTAGATTATTTGGGTAACTTAGTAGTGGTGATTTATAAATAACGAATTTTATGAGTCATTTTACACAAAACAACGTCTGATGTTTTATTATATTGATGACCGGCCGCCGACCATCGGACGGCAAGATCTATTGAAAAGGGTTGAGAGAGGAATTGTTATTGTCGTTTTATTCAGACATTAAACACCAAACATTGACTACTATTTCACAGCGAAGTATAAACAATCAAACATATTTAAAATTGTCTCAATATAAAAAAATCAAATTTTCAACGATAAAAAATATTGCTGTAGGTTTATAATTATATATATATACACATATATTGAATGTGTATATATACTTATATATAAATATATATATTAATGATAACGAAAACTTATCGCAGACATTATATAAATAATTTTGGGGTATTTGACTTGCAGAATTACACAAGTTGATCACGATAGTTAATTCCTTATCACTAAAGGTAATTAAAAATTCTATTAGGATATTTTTGTTTAATACAATGTTTGACGTTTATATCTAGTTAAGTCATACAGCATATCCACCGATAGAAAATACTATGAAAAATAGCTTAATATGTTCAAATAAATGCTGACTATAAAATGAAATTACCAGAATTTCCAACGGTTTTCGCAATTTCTTCCCAAGCGTATTTAAGTAATCGCATATCGGCATGTCCTTTTTCACTGGCATCATAAATAAAGTTATACTTCCGCACGCATTCAATTAATATTTCGTCTTCCATTTTTTCAATAAAATTGAATTAATATTTTTATTAAATAATCTTAAAAGAATAATACTCCAACAAACTTAACCTAACCACAAAGAAAAATATTCTTTGCTACACGTGCTCTGCGCAGAAACTTTGCCGCTTGGGGCGTGCGTAACAACGGTCATCGGCAACGGTGTGCAGCGGTCATCAACCTACCGTCGTCCGTCAATTTTGCCCTAAACAGCAACCTATCCGTCTCCTAACGTCTCCGTCATGCGTCCAAGCGCGACGTGACGTAACGTAACGTAACCTATGTGCGCCTGTTCATAAGAGTTTATAATAAGCAAACCTTTCGGCTCAACGGAAGCTGCGACGTAACGTGACGGAACGTATTTGGTGTGCGCGCTGCTTAAGGCAACTACTCCGATCTTCCTCCTCCAACAGGAAGCCCCGCGGAAGAAAAGGCAAGTAGTAATGGTGGACGTAGGCATGCATACGCCGAACTGGGAGCCGTATTCGCCTATGCGGGATTCGCCGCAGCTTCAGTCTCCACTGAAGCCAAAGCAACTGCTGAAGTCACCGACCAAAAGTCAGTCCCACCCCCAACTACAGCCGCAGCCACAACCGCAGCCGCAGCAGCAGCCGCAGCAACAGCCGCAGCAACAGCCGCAGCAACAGCAGCAGCCTCGCCAGAGCCACAGCCCCGGCCAAGGCGGCGCAGGAAGGGCCAGCAGTTACAGCAGCCACAACCGCAGGTGCAAATGAGGCACCAGCAGCGGCCGCCGCAACAGCAGCAGCGGCAGCAGCAGAAGCGTCAACGACAGCAGCAGCAACAGCAGCGTCAAAGACAGCAGCCGCAGCGTCAACGACAGCAGCAGCAACGGCAACAATCGCCACAGCAGCAAGGGGACTCGATCTCTCCCAACGCTGGCGCTGCAAATAGGAATAATCCGCGGGTCAGGTTCGTGGAGCCCATTGTGCGGTGGAGCGAGGTGGTTAGGAGGAGGCCTGCGGAAAGAGAGCCGCAGAGAAGAGGGCCCACTCCCGACGAGCTAAAGAAGAAACTGCCTAAGACGGAGGCAATAGTCATCGGACCACTACCGGATGGCGCGTCCTACGGTGTGGTCATGAAGAAGGCTATTGCAGCCGTCAACTTGCCGCTAGGGATGACCATCGGTAGCTCCACCCGCACGCGCAACGGCGCTGTTCTACTGCAGTTAAAAGGCACCCCTATGCAGGCTGACGAAGTAGCCGCTAAGCTGAGGGAGGCAATAGGACCGGGAATCAGGGTCGGCAGACCTAGTAGGAAAGCGTCGATCCTGATTCTCGACGTCCAGGAGTGGGTCGAGGCAGAGGACCTGCAAGCAGCGGTCAGATCAGCCTTGAGCGATGGGCCGGCGGCAGAGCTCCAGGGTGATATACCATTGCCGGTTATCACCCGGAGCGAAACCGGCAGGGGCGGATTTAGTCACATGGCAGTCCCCATGAAAGTGGCGGTCCAATTGGTCAGGACCAAGAAGATCCGAGTCGGCTGGAGCAACTGTCGTGTCAGGGTCCTCGAAGACAGGGGACCCAGGTGCTTCAGGTGCCTACAACGCGGCCACATAGCCACCGAATGTAAAGGGCAGGACCGCACTGGGTGCTGCTTCCGGTGCCATGAGGCGGGCCACATGGCCAAGGACGGCCAGGGGCCCATCGCCAAGGGCAAGCAATCCAAGCGCATCGACTCGAGGGAAGAGGGCCGCCACCGTCCAGCCCCCTCAGTCACAATCGAGGACGTAGGGGTTAGCGAGGATGACCGGGAGCAGCGGAACTCCCAGTCAACATCGGGAGCGTAGGGAGGCAGTGCATGAGGTTTCTGCAAATTAACCTCAACCACTGCCGACTTGCGCAGGACCTCCTGACCCAGACGGTCTCGGAGGAGAGGGTCGATGTGGTAATAGCATCTGACCCTCATGGCGTTACCAACGACGTCGGTGGCTGGATCACCAGCGGAGGGACCAGCCGTGCAGCGATCGGGATCTTCGGTAACGGAATCCCGGTAGCGGCCATCCAGCGAGATGACGAGTACGTAGCAGCTAGGGTAGGTGGCGTACACATCTACAGTTGCTATGTATCTCCGAATCAAACTGCGAGGCAGTTCACGGCGTTCCTCCAGCGACTTGAGGACAGCCTAAGGGTATTAGGGCCAACCGCTAAAATCATCATCGCGGGAGACTTCAACGCGCGCTCGACAGACTGGGGGGACTGGGTGTCCGACGCGCGAGGGGATGGCCTGGTATCCCTTGTCGACGGGCTGGACCTTGTGGTGGCCAACGAAGGGGCGGAACCAACCTTCGTTGGGAGGGGCCGAGGCTCAATAGTAGACGTCACCTTGGCAAGAGTCTACTATTGGAGCGTTGAGTGGGTGGAAAGTACGGTCGGAGGAAGATAACCACTCCGACCACCACACCATTCAGTTCGAGATGTTGACTGGTAGGCATCCGCACCGCACCACTCAACATCTCAAAGGCTGGAAAACCACGAAGGGCATCGGCGGGGACCTCTTCACCGCTGGGTATGCGCTAGCCAAGTGGGGAAGAGAGAGCATGGAGCCGCCAGAAGACCCCAACGAGCTCGTGGAATGGTGGGCGGCGGAGTTCGAGAGGCGTGTCACGGACACTTGCAACTTCGCACTACCCACCAGGAAGGACCCACCAGGAAGGGTCCACCAGGGGCAAAACCCCCGGCCCACTGGTGGACGGCTGAAATAGCCGAGCTCAGGAGGACGTGCACGAGAGCAAGGAGGGCCGTCAAGCGTGCCGCCACGCGGGAAGCGGCTAGGGGCGGTAGAGAAGCCGAGAACATCTCTGCAGAAGCCCTGGCGGCGCTCAGAGAGGCAAGGCGGAACCTCAAGGTGGCAGTTCAACGCAGCAAGAGGAGGTGCTGGGACGAGGTTGTGCAGTCCGTGGACCAGGACCCGTGGGGAAAACCCTATAAGCTGGTGATGAAGAAGCTTAAACCTTGCGAAACGTACAAGGCCGATTCGGCCTTTATGCTCTCCATGCTCAACGCCTGTCTCAAGGCGGGTAGCTTTCCCGCTTGTTGGAAGCAAGCGCGACTGGTGCTGCTTCGCAAGGGGCAAAAGCCGGTTGACGAACCATCGTCATACCGGCCGTTGTGCCTCTTGAACGACGTGGGGAAGCTACTGGAGTTTTTGCTAGTCCGCCGGTTAGAGAAACACCTCGACGAAAGAGGGGGGTTATCACACCGGCAGTTCGGCTTTCGTAAGGGAAAGTCGACGGACGACGCACTGCGTATGCTTCGAGAAGAGGCACTCACTGCTGTGAACAGCTACCAGGCTTGTGTGGCAGTCAGCCTGGACGTCAAAAACGCATTCAACTCCATCGGCTGGCGCCACATAATGAGTGCCCTCCAGAAGTGGGAAGTGCCGCTATACCTACAGCGCATTTTCAGCTCCTACTTCTCGGAGCGGGCAGCCAGGATTGCGTGCCCAGCGTGGGAGGACGGAGAGCTGCGGGTGGAGGTTTCCTGCGGCGTTCCACAGGGATTGGTTGTGGGGCCGACCCTATGGAACCTGACGTACGACGCGGTGTTGCGAGCCGAACTACCGGGCCAGTCAACGGTAATCGGCTTCGCTGACGACACGCTCGTCATCGCCTCTGGCAAGACGGTCGAGGAGGTCGAGGACAGAATGAATAGAGCTCTGGACGCGGTAGCAGCCAAGTTCAGCTCTCTGGGCCTGCGCCTGGCCGCCGAGAAGACGGAAGCGGTGTCGTTCAGGAAGAACTACAAGGATCGGATTCCACGTATCTTCCTCAATGACGTAGAAGTTGAGGTAACCGAGACCATGAAATACCTATGGGTCATCGTGGATCGCGACCTCAGCTTCAAGCAGCACGTCAAGGCTGCGGCGGTTAAAGCGCAGGGTGCGCTAACGTCCTTGTCAAGGCTTATGCCAAACATCGGCGGCCCCCGTGAGCCAAGACGAAGGCTGCTCGTCAGTGTCGTCCACTCGATACTCCTCTACGGAGCCCCGGTCTGGGCCATCGGGCTTCCCTACCGGAAAGCCAACGCAGAGGAGCTATTGAGAGTGCAACGCAGGGCTGTACTCCGAAGCATCTGCGCGTACCGCACCGTGTCGTACGACGCAGGAAACCTTCTGGCGTCAATACCACCAGCTGACCTACTGGCCATAGAGCGGGAAGAGGCGTTTCGGCTGCGCCGGCTAGCTGAAGAAGAGGAGAGACCTCCACACCCCCTTCGGGTTTACACCCTGAACAGGTGGAAGAGGCGGCTCCAGACTGCGACGGGGGGTGAGTGGACCCGAACACTCATCACGGACCTCAAGGGCTGGGTGGGGCGTAAGCACGGTCACATGTGCTACTGTCTCACCCAGTTGATGTCAGGGCACGGGTGCTTCAACGACTTCCTTCACAGGATCGGAAAAGCACCCAGTCCAACATGTTCGCATTGCAACATGCTGGACAGTGCCTACCATACCCTCATGGAGTGTCCAGCCTGGTCATCCCAGAGACTGAAACTCTGTGAGGTAATTGGTGACATCGACCCGGGAACGATGGTCGGAAGTATGACGGCCAGTCCGGAAGCATGGTACGCTGTCGCCCGTTTCGCTGACCTAGTCCTTAGGGAAAAGGAAAATGCAGAACGGGAAAGGCAACGTCCCGTCAATGCTTAGAGCAGACGGTGGTCGAAGGCGGCGGGTGCGTGCGTCATCGGCCCGAGAAGTCACCACTGTAACAAAATAAACATATTAACATAGGTTAGGTTAAGTAATAGCTCAATTGTATAAACTGTATAAAGTAGTTATAGGTAGTTATAAGCGAAATGTAATTAAAATTTAGTCGGGGCCCAATGTGCATATTGTTATTGGGCCCCCACCCTAAGTGGGTGTGTTAGTTTTAAGTTAGCTTTAACTACAACTGTTAGTGTTAAGGTAAAATTTTTAACGGGTGTGTGAAGCACCCGTTTAAACAATGTTGTGTTTTATTAATAAACAGCATCGGAGAACTGGGGGGAAGTAATGCCTCACCAGGCGGGTTCCCCCCCAGTTTTCTACGGATGCAAGTAAAAAAAAAAGGTCTTAGGGCCGTATTATTGCGCAAAGGACAAAAACCAGAGAGTGTACCGTCGACATACCGACCGCTGTGCTTGCTAAATGATGTAGCTAAGCTGTTCGAGTACATGCTGGCGCAGAGGTTGGAAGATCACTTGAGAGACGGTGGAGGACTAGCAGACAACCAGTACGGGTTCCGAGCTGGACGATCCTTGGATGACGCGGCCTCGGAACTAAATATTAAAGTGGTGGCGGCGGTGGATAGAGCAATTTTGTGTAGCCATCGATATGGACATTCGAAATGCTTTTAACACCGTGAGCTGGAACAACGTGCTACGGACTATGGAGCATCGGAACGACCCGCCGTACTTAGTGCGGATGTTCAAATCATACTTTAGAGACAGAGAAACGGAAATGACACTTCCGACCACTGAGACACCGATCAAGGTAAATGTCACGGCCGGTGTGCCGCAAGGGTCTGTGGTAGGACCGCTGTTATGGAACCTAACATATGACGAGGTGCTTTCGATGCCCATGTTGGCTGGGGCTGAGCTGCTAGTGTTTGCCGACGACACATTGGTTGTTGTCACGGCCAAAACTACCACACAATTGGAGGTAATTGCGAACAAAACTTTGGAAGCGATTGTTCAGAAAATCTAAGACTTAGGGCTATCGCTAGCGGTCGAGAAGACCGAGGCAGTGTTATTTACACGTAAGCGGGTTTTTACGCCGCCTAGAATTAGAGGAAATGGAGAGGATCCGACGAGGCGAGAACCAATAGCTCGGCGGCCTACACGAGGCGGAGCTGAAGATATGTGAGAAGAAAAGAAAGAAATCATATTTTATTCTGTTTTTGGTAACTAATAATTAATGTCCTCTCTGCCATTGAAATCAACCTCCCTAACACGCAATTTGGTTTTCGACACAATCACTCAACTATACACCAAGTGCACCGCCTTGTTGACAAAATATCATACACACTAGAAAAAAAGCTAGTATGCACGGGTGCATTCCTAGACATGGCCCAGGCCTTCGACAAAGTGTGGCATGAAGGCCTCCTCTTTAAGCTAAAATCCTTTCTTTCTCCATATTTTTATCTATTATTTAAATCCTACTTAGAAAATAGACATTTCGCTGTACGTTCAGGTTCCTCCTTGTCTTTGTATTTGTATCTGATTGTATACTTGTTGTATTGTTTATTTTTGTTTTTCATAATAAACGGCGTCGGGATAGCAGGGGAAGTAATGCTAAGAGGTAGTACCCCCTGCTATTCTATGGACACGTTGGAAAAAAAAAAAAAGGTAAGTTTGCACCAGTCGATGCCATATCAACTGTGATGGACGTGGTAAACAGGGTGAGGGGTAATTTAACACGGCGAGGTGGTGCAAGATTACGGAAGCGTTGAATAGGAAGAGAACACCAGCCTACTTGATGAGAGTCATCTATAACTACTTGAGTGAGCGGACACTAGTGTACGAGGAGAGCAAAAGTATGACACTTTCATGCGGCATTCCACAAGGGTCGGTACTAGGGCCACTTTTGTGGAACGTCATGTATGACGATTTACTCAGCTTAGACGTCGAAATAAGACTTCAGGGTCCATCTACGAGTACACTGGTAGCTTTCGCAGACGACATAGCGATAATAGCAACAGGCAGAACAACCGCAGCACTGCAGACCGCAAAAAATGCGACGCTAGAGGCTGTCAGCGAATGGCTAGAAGACAACGGCCTCAAGTTATCAATAAGCAAGACAGAAGCAGTCATCTTAACGACAAAGAGAGCATATGATCAACCAGAATTCATGCTTAACGGTATAAAAATCGACATCAAGGAAGGCGAGGTACGCTCAGCTCTTGTGACGGCAACCGGAGTGGAGCAGGAGAGATTAAAGGTGGTCAACCTGAGGAATGTCTTCGGTACACAGACGGCGATTGTTGTTTTACCAATGCAGGCGGCCCAGGCGATCAGCAAGGAGGAAAGAATTAAGCTGGGGCTAGTCAACTGCCGGGCGCGAATTTGTGAGCGGCGAGTTCGTTGCTATAAGTGCTTGGGTTTCGGCCATGAAGCTGGCGCCTGTTACAGGCCCGGATAGGAGTAAGGCCTGTAGGCGCTGTGGAAAAGAGGGACATTTCGCGGCAACGTGCAGTAGCTCCATAGAGGAGATCAGGGCATTTGCCGGTCTCAGCGTCAATAGTAGGCGGCATGACTCAGGGCAGTCGACCTACTAATGGTCGAATGTTTGCAGATCAACGTTGGAGTGTGTAGAGCGGCGCAGGACCTAATGGTCCAGTTCGCCCGCGAGAGACAGGCGGGGACGTGGTGCTGATTAGTGAGCTGTATCGCGGATCTGACGAAGATAACGGCTGGTATAGCGATGCGCTGGGCAAAGCGGCGATATTGGTGTTGTCCCAGGTTCCGATCGATGCGGTAGGCCCAATAGAGAGCAGTTTCCGCTGAATTCAGGTGGCAGGAGCCCGTATTTACAGCTGCTATTGCTCCCCAAACGTGGACCAGCGCGTGTACGAAGACTTTTTGTCGAGGCTGGATAGAAGCGTTAGAGCAGCAGGAAGCCCTGTAGTCGCAGGAGACTTCAACGCTAAGTCCCAGGAGTGGAGGAGCCCGGTCAATGACATCAGGGGGCAGTTGTTGGCGGACATGATGACTGCATTGGACATGGAGGTGTGCAACAACGGTTCAGAGCCTACCTTCGTGCAAGGAGCATCGAGGTCGTATATCGATGTGACTTTCGCTTCACATGCCTTGGTGAGCAACTGGTCAGTTGTGGATCAAGAGTCACTAAGTTTACATCGGTATATTACCTTTTGTTTGGAGTTGGGACAACGTAGACTACTAGGCCAAATACCGCCAACAGGATGGGCGATACGCAAACTAGACCGAAATAGGTTGCGGAAAAATCTAGTGGCCAATCCTCCTTCCTACCCCACCGGTAACCGAATTGAAGATGATGTCGATGCACTGGAATTATGGCTAACGCGGGGTTCGGACTCGTCTATGCCCCGATGTCGCACCAGTCAAAACAGAGCGCCGGTGTACTGGTGGAATGATGAGATGGCACGAATTGGGAAAGAATGCCTAGCCAGTCGTCGTATCTACCAACGGAAAAGAAGAAGGCTGTAGGAACAGCAGTGCACAGAAGAAGCCGAGACCTTCAGGTTAGCAAGAAAGAGATTGTCCGGTGCTATCAGAATGTTGATATCTGTTGATAAAGACCCATGGGGACTCCCGTACAGGATTGTGATGAAGCGCCTCCATCGAAGACGTCCTATACTAGGTATAGAAATACCGGGTTGACTTTGCGGAATAGTGGCACAACTTTTCCCAATACATGATCATCCAGGGTATTGCGAAACGGAGACCTACTTATAAATGAAATAGAAAACGGAGGCGGCATATAGAAGAATTTTTGAGAGGTTCGCCAACTGACTATTATGATTGACTATGAAACAGCTCTGAAAAACGTTTTAAGCCAAATTTATTCTGAATCCTGCTACTGTATTATCACTATTAGTATATTATTATTATTATTACTCTTATTACTACTATTAGAATACTATTACTATTACTATAGATTATTATATTATTTGAATAATATTATTAACGATTTGATATCATTATTGTATTATAATAATTGTCTATTAAAGTATTAAGAAACAGTCGATTTCCACAACACCACAGAGGTACGACTAACGAAATGATTTTCGTAATTCAGCGGCTGTGGCGGGCGGCGGCTACGGTCGCAACAGCCCGCCGCTGCACCATATGTATTTTTTCGGCGACGCGAGTTCGCGCTGCTACAGTATTATTATTTATTATAGTAAATTATTAATTTTTATTACTATTACTATTGATTATTGCTGTATTTAAATAATTTTCTTAAGTATTCTGTATTAAAGCTTGATGTTAAAAAATCTTTAGCTATATAAAACAACTCTCTACGCCTGCCGGCTTCGGGAGCCGACTCGAACCCTTCGGAGCATCGTTGGATGGGGACTCACGCCTCCAAACCCCCAGAGGAAAAAATAGCTCTACTAAAGGGAATAAAAAAAACTAACCTGATACTGCTCTGGAAGCGGTTAGTGACCTAACGAGTCCAAACCTAGACATTTAATCTACCATTTTTATCTTTATTCTTGCTATTGAATTTTTGGTAAAATCAGAATTAACCGAGCGCACTTACTTTTTGAGCTATTTATACTTATTGTGGCGGTCATTGTCCTAATGAATTTAAACGGCCAAAATATATCTTGAAATCCACAGCGTTTTGGTAGGTATTAAAAATAACAATCCTGTAGATAAGTTAATTGAAATGTTTAATGATCCAATAATTCTATTCTATTATGAATCTAACCGTAAGTAAAGGTAAACTCCAAACAGTCAGTGTTTAGTGCCGACAGTGAAGTGTTCCTTCGTTTAGTTTAATTTCGTTGCATTCAAAATTACATTATGTCATCCGTTGTCGAGATTTACGATTTGTTCGAACACAAAATGCATGGTCCAATACCAAAATCTGCTGTTCCGGTATTGCAGTCATGGGGGCTCATTGCCAAAGACGGAGCTTTGAATTGTGACCATGGGCATTTTTTAAAATTATCCGAGTTCTCAGATTCGTGCGACGGGTTTGTGTGGCGTTGTCGGGAAAAATATATTGACAAAAAAAAACGAAATGCGATTATAAACAATCTTCGCGTAAGAACACTTTTTTGGAAAAATCACATAAGTCATTTTACCAAGTTGTGACATTCGCCTATTTATGGACAGAAAACCTTCCATTAAAATTTATCATAAAGCAACTGAAAATCGCCCAACAGACCGCAGTTGATTGGGCGTCGTTCCACCGTGGAGTAGTTTTCGATGGAATGATTTTACGTCATGAAAAAATCGGTTAGTTCACAGTATTATTGGATATTATATTTTTGAGTCAGTATAATTTGGGAACATTCAAATACATTTTAAAATTGCTATATTTTTACTTTGGCGGTGAGGGAAAAATGGGACTATTCTAGATTTTATTAAAAAAAAAATTCAATTTTTCTATAATTAAACCAAATGTTTCAAAACGGCTCTAACGATTTTGCTCAAATTCATTTTCTAGGCTATATTTGACGTCCCAAATCGAATCGATCAAAAAAAAATTGAGTGCGTCAATTTTCGATTTAAAATATTTCAGGCACGCCGTGAAGGGCAAGTTATGTGTACATAACTTTACTATCTACAATCTGGCTTCCCATGATTGCATGTGCATGTGATTGCATATTGGTGGGACGAGACACAATCAGATCTGTCAGCATCTGCATTTACAAGCTGTATAATTGACCAGATAACAGAGTGTCATAATAAAAGTCCTAAAACATTTTTTTTTTTTGTGGAGTGATGAATGCTGCTATCAAAATAGAAATACTGTTTTATCCAACGTATTGCTAGAGTTTGCAATAGATTTTAAAATAGTCATTGAGCAAAAGTATTTAACCAAGGGCCGCATTTAAATAGAGTGTGACTCAGTACACACTGCTATTGAAAGAAAATTAAAAAATGCAGATATCTAAACCTTTTCCTTATGAAGTGAAATCATGTGATATTTCTTTCTTTAATCAGTACCAGACTAATAGTTTTAGGTATGATTTCATAAGACCTGGAAAAATTGCTGGAGACACTACTGTAACAGATATTAAAGCTATTCGCTACTAATGGTACCGTTGAATACAGCCTCAACTTTAACGATAACTATTTTGATCTGGATTCTGTACAAAAAAAAAGAAAGAGGTATAACAAACTATTTCCTCTATTGTTTATTACCAGTCTCATGAATCAAGTTTAAAAATACCTAAAACAAAATGGGATTATCTTCAGCAATTAAAACAAGTACTTCCTAATGACTGTCATTTATTCTATGACCAAATTAAGTATTAAAATAATATTATACAACTATATTATTAGTACTGTTTTTATTTTATTCAATTAAGTATTATTTTGTTTTAAATGTTAAAATTGTTTTGTTAAAAATCTTACTGTACTGACAAAATAAAATGCATTTTAGTGTGCTAAATTATTATGTTTAAGACTGAATTTATAGTTACAGTGATGTTCCTATATTTGTACTGTTTTTTATTTTATTTAATAAGATGTTATATTGTCTTTGTTTTAAATGTTAAAATTTGTTTGTTAATAATCTTTTATTGTACTGAAAAATGAAATGTATTTTACTGTGCAATACTTTATGTTCTAGGCTGAACTTGCCAGTGAATAGTAGTGATTTTAAAATAAAGTGTTATTATTATAGTTAAATTTTCTTTTCTTTTTGAGGTGGAACCGTCAATTGCATGACTTCCCCTGTGGTTAAATTAATAAATTATTAACATTATTATTATTATTATTAATATTGATATTAATTTGAAACAATGAACAAATATCACGTATCTCCACTATATAATCTGAATATTAAAGACAATACCTCGTAAGTCCTAATTATAATTACTGATTAATATGTAAATTGATAGTTTTATGAAAAGTTTTTCTAAACCTTAATTGGAGAACATACTTAAACATTTTGTTCGAAAATTTTTAAAATTTGATTTTATAATTAGTTTTTTGTGTCTACTGAACAATTCACTTTTTGGTGATACGAGGTTTTATTCTGGCAATGACGATATATACCTAAACCGTAATGGTTTTTACTTTAATTGTAGTTCTTATAAATATGAATAACATATTGCATACCTATAAACAATATACATTGTTGTCGGGTTGCATAAATATTTAACTAATGATTGGTTTTATTGAACCATTAAATAACATCATTTTTGTTGTATAAACAGTTCATTGAAATATAAAGGGTTTACAAATAATACCGAGGTTATGTATTCAACTTCGAATGTTATCTCAACGAAATGTGATAGCAACAAAAGTCAAAATAATAATACATGATAATGAGATTGACTTGACAGTTGACTCTTGTATTCCTGTAATGGATAATCCTGTCTTCATTTATTAGTAATTCGTGTATATTACATTGTTATTTGTGAATCTTATGAGTCAATGAAAACACCAACAAATGTACATAATATGTTTAAACTTAAAATTATGGCCTGTATAAAAATAGTCGAATGCGTTCCAAATTTGTATGAAAAATATAACATATGATTTTCATAAAAATTAGTTAATCGTTGTTATTAATCACACAGTCTATCTACTTTATGCTTAAAGTAATATTATTAAAACCTCCTGTTTATATGGGACAGAAAATGGTACTTAAGCTACATGAATGTGACACCACCATTCGTATGAATTATGATATTAAGTTACACAATTTAAAATCTACAATAAAATTAAATATGGTAGTTGTTTGAAGACAATGAGTGTAAACGCATCTATCCGCTTTGTTATACCTAATAAGCATTTCATTTAGACTTTGGTTCAAATTTAAAATAAAAAAGTATTGAAATTGTAGTCAAACGAGTATCATATACCTAGACCAACTAAGTGCGGGAATAATCTTGTTACACATTTAATTTTTATTTTATTCATTAATATCAGTTGTTGATTTTTTTTTAAAGGGGAATGCTTAAAGCATTATGCTTTTGTGTATTCAAATTTTAAGCGGCTGGCCATCCAAATATTGCCGCTATAGTTTCAGCTTATCAAGACACCTTTCTACATATAATTATCCTTATAAATGTATGTCAAAACCAACTTGTTTATATTTTATCACCATAGTTTTTAAATTAATTTGTGTACATCATTTGAAAAAATATAAAGTATAAAATTGTTTATTTTATGAGTGAACTATTGAATAGTGAGAAATTTTCGGTGTTAATTTTATATTTATAAATTTGTAGTTTCTCAGTATGTCTACTGTTGCTACAGGCGTCGTCGACAGTAGAGCGAACCTCTTAGCTCAAGATTTTTCACTTTATATTAGACATTTACAGGAATCTATAGCTGATATTGAAGAGTCTGATGAAAAACAAATTATTCATGTGAGTACAAACTTTGTATGTTCAAAATAAATAAATGTATAATATTCCATTATAATTTGTGTTAAAAATTTAATTAAATAGATAAGCAATAATCTTTACTATTTCATAGTGGTACGGCTAAATAAACAAATTTTAAAAAAGTATACCTGTAGATAATACAGGTGTACATAATGCACGCCTTAAAACTTTAATCCTAATGTCCTTACATTGAAACAAATTATTTCTCTTTTTAAATTGTATTACTTGTATAATAAAACTAATAAAAACTTGTAAAACTAATAGTAATATTATAATATCGTTAGAATGATAAATGGAAAATTCACTAATTCTAGACGAAGTATTACATCGATAACTTGTAAAATTTGATATTTTATCTTTGAATTGTTCCCGTTACCTTCCAACTTACCACTGGTATTGGTTATTAGGGCTACATCTGTCTGCTGCCTATTAAATACTCGTCAACGGTCAAGCACAGTGGACTCTGATGCGATCATTATTCATTAATATCTCATGGTATTCAACCCTTAAGGTTGGTTTTGCAGTTGGACACGTGCTCTCCACTCTTCCCTGTTCCAACTAACCTCTTCAGTTCAGTGTAGCTTGATAGTCTAGCATCGGAAATCATTTGTTTGACAAATGAACTACTTGGACGTCCTTGGCCCCTTTTACCTTCCATTTTCCCTTTTATTATTCTATAGATTAGTTAATTTTCGTGCCTCAATATGTGACCAATCATGATCCATCGTCTTGCTCTGATGGTTTTGAGTATCTCTCTGCCTTCTCTTCTATTTCACTGAGTATGCTTTCGTCGGTACGGTATTCTATCCAACTCACTCTCAGCATCCTTCTGCAACACCACATTTCAAAGCTTTCGAGTTTTCGTAGCCATATGGTGCCACACTCCATACATATACTTTTATGAAGCGGTTCTTCACTCTAATACTCATGCTATTGGAGCATAACAAATTTTTCTTATTCATAAATGATGACTTCGCCTGTGCGATTCTGGATCTTATTTCCATCTTGGTTGATTAAAATGCCTAGGTATTTAAAATATTCCACTAGTTCAAGCAGCTGATTCCCTGTTTGGATATTAATTCTACGGGTTCGGTCTGATTTTTGGCGCATCTCGCCATTTCTTCCAGTGCTCTTTTCAAATCATGCTCATTGTTAGCTAGGAGTGCAATATCGTCAGCGAATCTTAAGAAGGATATTATTTTTCCACCCACTTAAATGCCTATTTTATTTCTGAGAAGTGTTTCTCTACTTTCTTTAATAGGCTGTTCGACATAAATATTAAATAGAGTTGGCGAGAGTGGACAACCTTGTCTTACACCCTTCCTAATTATCGCTGTCTCTGTTTTGTCTGTTACTTTTATTGTAGCTGATTGGTCTTAGTATAAATTTTATATTATCCTTCTATCTCTGTAGTCCGCTTCTATTCCTTCTAAAGTATAGAATAATCTTTCCATGGTACCTTATCGAAAGCCTTTTCCAAATCTATAAACGCTATAAATGCGTCTTTACTAAATTCTATCAATATTCTTAAACTTAAGATTGCCTCTTTAGTACCTTTGTTCCTTCTGAACCCGAATTGGTCGTCGCTTAACTCTTTTTTTACTACGCTCTCAATTCGGGTGCATATTATCTTTACTAGGATTTTGGCTGCGTGTGCCATTAAACTTATTGTTCTGAATTTATTACATTTATCAGCCGTTGCTTTTTTAGGTATAGGTATTATAATACTTTCCTTGAAGTCTTTTGGGATCTCTCCTGTAGTGTATATATCATTCACTAATTTAAATAGCTTGTCTTGTAATTCTGTACTCGCATTTTGAATAAGTTCCATTGCTATGTCGTCTATACCGGCTGCTTTACATGTCTTCATTAACTTTAAAGTTTTGTTGAACTCGTTTCTTAAGATTATTTCCCCTTGAATATTTGGATTATTATTATTATTGAGACTGGCTGCTTCTCCTTCCTGGTATAGAACTTCAAGATATTGTTTCCATCTTGTTGCTATTTTGTCGTTGTCCAGTATCAAGTTTCCATCTATGTCTCATATTTTGCTGTTTAGTTTCGTTTTTCCTAGAAAGAATTTCTTAATTATGTTAAACGCTTGATTCTTCCTGTTATTTCTAAGCAATTGTTCCACTTCTTGGCACTTTTCTTCTAACCATTTCTCTCTTGCAAATTTTGCTTCTTTTCATTAATATCTACCATTAAATATGTCCATGCACGACCATTTTTTATATAAACCTATTTTAAGTACAAATATTTAAAAACCGTGTTTTGTATACGGTATATTAAAGAGAAGGGTTCAAGACCAAGGGTCAGTGCGACGGAGTTAATTTCAATAATGCCAGCAAACAAGCAACAATGATTGATGATTATAATTATTATTATATACATAAAAAAATACTAATTAACAGGAATGGCTTCACATGATGTTGGAAGAAGTACAGCCAGACGTGGCTGGTGCTCGTGTTCGAAACATGGCCATGTCGCAGCTGTTGTTCGATATAAATCAGGATAAACTACAATATCCGTTCCACGAAAAACCATCGCGTCGGGCTTATAGCGAATTAAAAAAAAAATTAGAAGTAATGCTGGCAGGAAGATATACGGCCGATTACGACGAGGTGAATAATAATAATATTAACAATAAGAAGAAACAGAATACATAGTAATCAATGTAGTTAGCTGAAAAATAATTATGCACCCAATCGCTTACTATAAACTAACAAAGCCAGCCACTGTCGGCAGACTATCCTGGGAAAATGTGCTCAGGCCGGTCATGGCCCTTCATTATTTCACGTAATATCCTATTATTTATACAATTTTTTTTAATTTGTTGATGACTGATGTTCTATATATTTTTAAAAACATTGTATGCTCACATTTTTTTTTTTGTGAGCTGTGTGTGGGTTAGTAACCTCTTCCTCTTCCCAATGTCTTTACCCTAATTTTAATTGAAAATATCTTTTTACGTAGTATTAATAAAAAAAATATATAAACAATTTTAAGATTAATTTATAGTTATTATATATGCAACGGTCAACCGAAACCTAACATTTATGACAACAGCGACTAATAAACTTGCCTTTTTAATATTGTTAAACTACCTATTCATTTATAACGCTTTTGTTTACAAATTTAATCACATCAAAAAATAGATAAAATAGCATAGTGTTTCGGGACATATTAATGCTAAAAATATATCCACAATTTAATGTTTTTTCGCGTACCACAGAAAATAGATTTCCTCTTTTTTGCTTGCGGTCTGTTTTTCAGGAGATTTGTATAGGCAATATTTAAGAAAAACTAGGTTATAGTAAATCTTGTCAATGTCAATTCATTTACCGGTTAATTTGTAAAAGCTTCAAGGTATTATTTTTTATTTAAATAATTTATTATATGAATAAAAGCTTTTTTTGATTATTTTTAGACCAAAAAGCCAGACAAACCCACCTAGAAGTGTACTCTGCTATTTGAAAACGTAGATTTTTGTTACAAATTTATAATAGGAATTCTATTAGTACCTAAGGAATAGAATAATGCAAAGATAGTCATTAGTGATGCGAGTTCTGGTGGACGAATTGTGTGAATAAATAGGATATCAATGTAATTTGTTTTATATGCTGGACCGCGCATGCAGATGCCGACATGTAAGGCCACGGCTGTAAATGATATTAAACCGTGCAATCGCGAATTGGTCTTAGACACTTTTGGACGCTCCGTGTGCGGCGATGGACGCACTTACACGGCAATTAGATGTCTGCCCGATGGTTCTGGTGTATTTGGCTATGTGGCGATCACGGTCGGCGGCAGCCAGGCACAGTGGCTGGACGCTGAAGGCCAGCCGATAGCGACGCCAGAACCCGAGTCCGAGTTGCTGCCCGTCGATACTGTCGGGAAGATGGATGTATGTCAAGTGGTTCAACAAACATGCGTGGAAACAAAGTGGGTGGACGTATTGAAAAAACGGAAGCCTTTAGATGCGAGAGACGGTTCTTTGGAGTTCTACAAGAAAATGTACGATGCCATCGAACGTCTAATGCTAATCAATGAGAATTCTGACGAATGTACGAATCCGTTGATCGACCAGTTGCTTAACTTTTTATCGGTAAGTTGTTAGCCGCACAAAAACATTTAAGGTATTGCAAATCACATCAGATACATATCGCTTAGTCCACTGCGGTGGTTAAAAATGAACTCAAGGGAATTAAAATGAGTCTACCCTCGTACTAAAAATGCAATCTTCAAATCTTCATTTTAAATTCTCTTTCCTGTAAATTAATAGAGATATGCAATATTTGAAATCGTTTTTATATCTCACAAAATTAAATATATCCTCAACCCCCTCCCCCCACCTCCCTCAAGTCAAAAACCAATATTCAGTAAAATTATTTAGATTTTCCATCATGACTCAAAAAGTTTCATACTA